>NC_136505.1:92938567-93078567 GCF_053919585.1 Euprymna scolopes
TTCCTTGCTTCCGTTAAAAAGTTGTTAACCTATTTTAACTTTGGGTGGTTTTACCCACCCATTCTTTTGTTCGCCACTTTTGTCCTCTTCCGACGGCACATTGCTGGCGGACGCCATGGCCGACGGGTTAGAGAGGGGGAAAAAAAATAAAAAATAATAAAAAAAAATAAGGTAAAAGTCCCGTTCAAAAATAACAGCAGAAAGATAACAGCAATAACAACTTTAACAAATAAAACAAATTTAACACGGCAATAACAATAATAATAATAATATGTAAAACAATCGCAGGAAAAATAACAAACCAACGTGACGTTCTGGCGTTTAATCCACACCTGGGATCAAAAGGTCTATGGTTTATATAATGGATAGAACAGTCCATTTGGAGCGTGATTCCCCCACAACACCCCCTCCCAAGCTGATTTCTGCGGTTGTGAAAATCTGTATTTCAACCTTTTGGGGCAGACCAACAAGGGGTCTGTGCGCTTCCTCTTCCTGCCGGAGTATCTCGATTCTGACATCCCTTTTGGAGGGTATATGTCAAAACAGTCATACACAGCTACACAGCAGATATTCTAACTGTAATCTCTGAACGTTCACTAGACAAAATAGAGGAGGGTAGAGTGGTAACCCTCGATATATCGAAGGCTTTTGACAGGGTATGGCACAATGGTCTTCTAAGGAAAATTAGATCATATGGTATCACTGGAAGAATACATAATGTAATTAAATCCTTCTTAAGTAGGAGTAAAATTCAAGTTGTCCTCAACGGTCGTACATCTAAACAATATGACATAAATGCGGGAGTACCTCAGGGGTCTATCCTTGGGCCGTTATTATTCCTGATATTTATGAATGACCCCCTCCCCGATAAAATTGTTTCTGAGATGGGTACATTTGCTGATGACACCACTCTCTATAACAGGCACAAGGGAAAAACAAATGAACACAAATCTAAGGAAATTACACAAACACGAGCGGATGACCTCAAATTTGTAGTTGAATGGGGACAAAAATGGATGGTCAAATTCAATGCTGCCAAGACTAAGCTTGTTTCCTTCAATAATTAAATAAACCTTCTCTGCCACCAACAGCAATGGCCAAGAACATATTACCCGAAAGTACTTCCTTTAAACCCCTCGACCTAACGTTTACAGGGAACATGAACTGGAATTGATACATTGAGAGCATTGCCAAGACAGCTGCGAAGAAGATGGGCTCTCTCTCTGTCTACCGTGCTAGAAAACTACTTACGCCTGACAGTATCATGTACCTCTATAAGGCCAGCATTCGCCCTTGTATAGAGTATTGTTGTCACATTTGGGCTGGTGCATCTGCTACTTGTCTCTCACTCCTGGACAGGGTTCAAAAGAGAGTCGCCAACCTGATAGGTCCTGAAATGTCACCATGGCTTCAGCCTCTGTCCCATCGACGAAATGTTGTATCCCTCTGCCTGTTCTACAAGTACTTTAATGGTGAATGCTCTGATGTGCCTCGTTGATGTGAATACCCCCGACAATCCTGACAGCAGCTAAATCCCACACCTTCACAGTAGAGATCCGTAGGTGTAAGAAAGGCCTCTACTACAATAGTTTCTTCCGCAGAACTGCTAAACTTTGGAACTCGCTTCCGGGGATCTGTTTTCCCAACTGTACTGACATGCAGAAGTTCAAGTGTAATGTGAACAGACATCTTGCTACTCATGTCCCTTCATAATATCCCTGAAACTTATGTCTCCGATAGTAGCCCCATACTTCAAGGTAGCAATGTGCCTTGTCTGGGGTTAAAGTTGAATAAAAAAAGGAAGGTAATTATCTCCCTTTTACCATTTATTTTGTTTTTTAATGAATACAAGTCTCTTTATGGAAGGAGGTCAAAATAATTGACAGGGATGCAAGATCGAGATTTAGATGACTTAATAAAGGAGCATATATGCAAAAAAAAAGAAGAAAAAAGTTATTAAACAGACCAAGCATAGATATCAGCAGTATATGGGAACACTATAAAGAATAATTATAAGGAGAAAAAATTATAAAACCCCTCCGTAAGAATCAGCCTTTAATACAAACAACCAACCCTCATCTAATAAAGTAAGAACTATAGCATTTTAGTTTATCTGAAAACGCATTAAGCGCGCATATTTTTTTTACACGGTGGTCACCACTTATCAAGGCCCGGAAGCCACTCAGGGATAAGGGTTATTGCAAGTACAGTACATTAGTGTGGAGATTTAATGAAGTGTTTACTTAAGAGGGCAGTTCATTAGGAATTTGTTAACGTTGGACTTGAAGACAACCAGTTTGTAGTCAGTTGGGAAGCAGGCAGACGGAACAGAGTTCCACAGGCGTGATCACATCTTCATCGAAACTGACCATCTCCAAGGATTCCTGTACTAAATAAAGACGAAAAGTAGAAAACTCATATAAAACGGACGTATCCTAATAATAACCGATGTGGTTTTATGTGCGCGTGCGCTGATGGCCGTGTATGCGTGATGTGTGTTTTGTCATTTGATCTGGAAATCCGTTCTCATCATCGTAATTCTAGTTGCCTTGAGTCACTAGCGCCCCCTGGTTGTCGAGTGTTGATTCAAAAGGGAGATTACTCGGCTGAACAGATGTAAATCGCCGAAACTGACGGCTTTAATGCTGTCGTTCAATCAGCAACACGACAGGCGAGGAACAAAATGTTGTTCGCGCTGCCACCAAAGGCGAAAAGAAAGAAAGGGGGGATAAATGAGAAAGAAAATGTATATCCAAGAGAGAAATAGAGTTGAAAGGAAAGACAGAAAAAAAAAAGAAAACATATTCATAAAGAAAGAGAGACTTATCAAAGTAGAGAGAGAGAGAGAGAGAGAGAGAGAGAGAGAGAGAGAGAAAGAAAGGAAGAGTCAATAAAAGAAAAATGAGGATGACCATGGCAACGTACAATACTAGACAGAAAAATGGGGCGAGGTATATATATAACATATATGATTATCGTACTTGGCTTACCGTCTTAAGGTTTTGGTTCTGATCTGAGCTCGAGTATTTTTTTATTTACAAGAAGTGAACTGTTTATAAAAAACATAATGTTCAGTTTCTTTCACTTCATTTTTTAAAGAAGTTTAATGTTACATTTAATACAGGGCAACGCCGGCTACATATTCTAGTACATATATATATATATATGTATATATATATATATATATATATATATATATAGTGCTATAATGGAATAGTTCCAGGAGGAAATCCGGGTATGAGAGCTCAATGTGGTAAACAGAAGAATAACATAAAAATATAACACGGAAATTACATAATTGTCGATGCAATAATTTATTTCAACCTTATGGTATTTTCAAGCATCTAAACTAGACAATTACATTTTTGATACTGAAATAAAGAAAAAAAAAGAATCGGGTCTCGACCGTCAAAAAATCAGAGGGGGTGGTAGTAGCAATCCACTTAATACATTTTATAGAGAGGGTGGGAGGGATTTAAAAAAAAAACAACAAGAACATTATGATACTTATAACGGCTGTCCGGTAGCTCGACGTAACAACAGACACACACACACACACACACGCAACACACACACACACACGCAACACACACACACATACATACACACACGCCCCTAAATATGCACGTTCTTACACGTAAATGCCTTGACACGCGTTTACTAACCTAGGAAGACGAGGGAGAAATATACGGATATAGAGAGAAGGAAATAAATAAAATAAACTGCGCGTAAGGGAAAGAGAAGAAGAAAGAAAAAAGAAAAAAGAAGAGAGTGACCATCCGCTGCCTGTCATATGTTTTTATTAGTCTAGAATCTCTGAGAAAAGGAAGGGAAAGAAAATGGAGATTAAACGCGCGTCATAGAGTTAGTTGAGTCATGGAAAGTAAGTCTATTAAAAGATAAATAAAAAAAAATTAAAAAAAAAATTTTATATACAAAGTTTTAAAACTATCTGTATGTTATCATGTTAAAATTAGTTAGAAATAAATATCATCTTATAATACATTTAAATATTGTATTTGTAATATATTACTATGAATTCAAAAAATTGAGTCTTATGTAGTTAATATTTTATATATTTTTATGTAATTAATTTGATTGGTGATTATAGCGATCGTTGTAATTTTGCTCACTAATATTTCACTTCCTAATTGATTAAAATGCAGAAAATTGCATTATTAGTCGCCCCCAATTCCATAGGACGTATATAGTTTCGGTTGATATATACTTTTATTCATTCCGTACACAAAAGTACTTTCATGCACGCATAAAAAAATAAATAAAATAGTTATTATTTTAAAGTTTTGTGTTAATTTATATTAAATCTAATAATGTCTAGTGGTAGTACATGATCTTTTTGACTTAAATCAGTTTAATAACTAATGTATTATCTGCAGAGAAAAAATATTTTCTTAAAGCTATCTCATTTATTTATAAGAAATTTGGATTATATATATATATATATATATATATATATATATATATATATATATATATATATATGCGTGTGTGTTATTTGTTTTTGTTTTTGCGATAAGTTTTGAATGAATTTAATTATTTACGAAAGTGCATTTTTACCTAAATGCGAGTTGGGAAGAATTTTCCCTTCAACCAATTTGGTACCCTCATATGGGGAGTGACGTGTTTCGTGGTCCTCTTCAGAGTGGGTGAATCTAGCGAGATTTGAAATAGGGACCCTACGTTAAGGAGTCTAAACTCTTAAGCCGCTCGTCCATCTTGCACGACTGTTTCGATATATCGCGACCTACTTAGATGTTATTTGTTTTTGGTTTTGCGCGATATATATATATATATATATATATATATATATATATATATATATATATATTGTTTTTAAAATATTCCTTCTTGATTTCTGAAGAACAGTTTCAGGTCGTCCATGTGCATTAAGTTGTTCATTATTTTATCTGTATTAGTGAATTTGTAACAAAGTTTGCACTTTCTTAATAGACGAAACTGTTCTTATGCTATTTTTAGAAACCATCCCCGTAGTTCTCTTCTGACACCAATCTAGCACATTGATTCCTTGTTTCTCGTTAACCTTATATTCTTTAAGCAGCGACTAGAAAACAATCATTCAGTTCTGATGCCGTTTTAGTGCCTGCTCTAACTACTATCTACATAGAGTTCAAGGAAATATGCATTTTCTTTGCTCACTGTTACTGTTTAAATCTAATAACGTCATGGACAAAGGAATGATCCGCTTTCCAATCTCACTCCAAATTAAAAGTTTTGTTTTAATTAAATTTTTTTTTTTTTTTCAAAACGAACTTTCGAGCTTATATGCATTCATCTGAGTGTCTGTGTCCTCTCTTACAAACAGACAAAATAAATAAATAAAAATCCGGGTTAAAATCGCAAATTAAGCACATAGGTTCCTCCTGATTTAGCTGTAAAAAAGCACTGATTCAGTTTTGACGTCGTTTTAGTCTCCCGTGCGACTTTCTAAAGACATTGTTTGTAATACTATATGCATTATGTTGTCCATTGTGTTGTGAATATGGATTATCTCCCCTTTGATAATCCAAGCTATAAAAGCTGTATATTTCCGCTTGTCAAGTAGACGAGTAGTAACATTCTTAATTGAATGAAAGATTACTAGACGGAATCTAATGTCCTGTTTTGATTGCACGTTGTTTTAACCTATTAACGTCAGCCACGGAGAAAGGAATAGCCTGCTTTCCAAAATAGTTGTTTCTGTTTTCTTTTTATATTTATTATATTTTTTGAAAATTTTGCTTTAAGCTGGTGCAGCTTTCATCTAAGTCTATTGTAACAAACAAAGAAAAGAAAGAAATAAAAATACGTGTCGCCATTTTTTTTCTATTTTTTTAACACAAGCATTTATTACCGTAACTCTCCCTTTTCGATAACACTTAAAAGTCTCTCGCCGTCGTCCATCTCGTCCGGTGTACACTTTTCTTCTCCGACTTTACGCCGGCCAGCCATTTCTCGCCTACGACTTAACACGTCCATATTCTTCGACGTCCACCTTGCTTCTCCGATCACGTGGTGTCCTCTTTTCAGCTACTGCTGATAATCTCTTCGCAATCAAGCTAGCCTTCGACTGTCGTTCAATCAGCAACACGACAGGCGAGGAACAAAATGTCTCATTTTCTTTGACCCGCACTTTGCTTCTCCTCGACTAATTTGCATATGTGCTTTTTTCAACTACTGCTGCTACTGATCTCTTTGCAAGCCAGCAATCCTTCGCTGCTGCTGATATTTTATCACGTGCTCATAGGCACGATGTTACACTGTGTCTTTATACCATCAACGCTCTGATCCCTCATCTGGCATCATTTGAAATGAATGGCTCTCATCTTGGGCAGGCTCAACGTTTTGACAAGCTCCTGGGCTTGACCATTACCCCTGATATGAAATAGAATACGTACATCAAATCTGTTGCCAAGGTCGCTGGGAAAATGATGTGATCCTTCTATCGATCCAGGAGATATTTCACTGCTGATGCAATTCTCTACCTACCAGGTACGTCCAAGGAGGGAGTACTGTTGCTACATCTGTGCAGGAACTGCTAGAAATTTTTTATCCTGCCTTGACAGAGTTCAAAATAGACTTTGTAGCCTAGTGGGGGATGCCCGTTTCTCTTCCCTGCAATCTCTTTCTCACAGAAGAGATGTGGCGAGTTTATCTCTGCTTTATCGTTATTTTCATGGCAGGTGCTCGGCTGAGCTCCAATCTATGGTCCCGTCTCGCCAAACATTCACGAGAAACACTCGTCTAGCTGAAAACACTAAACAATAATTTCCCCCACTCTTTATTCGTGCCTAAACCTAAACGTAGATTCCATGAACAAAACTTCTTTCTTAGAACTGTACACCTGTGGAACTCTCTTCCACTTGCCTGCTTTTGGGCTGACTATAATATGGTCGCCTTCAAGTCCAATCTAAACAAGTTCTTGATGAGCCGTTCCCCTTAAGTAATCCAAGTTACCAAATTTCAACTACTAACAATTACTACGTCGTTGTCCTTTTGACCACTGTACACTTATTAACCCTTATCCTCGAGTAGCCTCTGGGCCTTGATAAGTGGTGGCTCCTTTGTAAAAAAAAATCTCCACTCTCTCTGTAATTTATACTTAAATTTAAAATTTAAAGAAAAATCATCGTAAAAACGCATAGATTGAACGGCTGCATCTTAGAAATATTCGTCCCAGTGTCCTTTCGAAAGCCACTCGCCGTTGTTCCTGTCGAGAGCCAGTCTAGCAGATCCCCCCCCCCTTCTCTCTCTCTTTTTCGCTTTCTCTTCATTGTTTCGCGGCCAAAAAAGAATGGATTCCACCACATTCTGTTGTTTCATTAAACAGAGCGAAAGATGCATAATTGATACGCTGTATTTATTCATCTTCTCGCGAGAGCGGCGCCAAAGTCTCGCGCTAGGACGCCGCAGTAAATCAGAGGCTTTGGACGAAACGAAATAAGCCGTACCACTGGATACGGTAAATATATAATTCGATTTTTATTCATTAGGTACTTTATGGTCGTACGCGGTGGCTGCGGCGAAGATGTGGCGGAAGCTGGAACCGGGGGAGCGTGTGAAGGCATGTGGGTAAAGGGGTGGGAAAAGATTGGACGACAGGTCACACAGATGTTTAGAAGCGATGGCCAAAGCTAATCGAAAGACTATCTTAATCAAAATGGGTTTTAATTTGCAGTGGTCATCTATGAAATACAATATGGCTTTCTCGTGTCGTCTGAGGCTTTTGAATAAGGACAGCAAAAGCAGTATTAAATGTCCGGATCTGATTGGCGCACATATCTGCTTGTCTATCTATCTATCTATCTATCTATCTATCTATCTTTTATGCTAATACTATCGATCTATGTGACATTCTTAGATTGCGCTTGTCTCTCTCTCTGTCTCTCTCTCTCTCTCTCTCTCTCTGTCTCTCTCTCTCTACATATATATATATATATATATATATATATATATATATATATATAATATATGGTCATATTTTATATCGTCGGATTTAATCCAGCTCAACAATTATATATATATATATATATATATATATATATATATATATATATATATATATATATAGCTTTTCAAATATAATTATCCACTGACACGTGTTTCGTCGTCTACGACTCATTAGAGTAGCTTAATCTGATGAGTCGTAGACGACGAAACACGTGTCAGTGGATAATTATATTTCAAAAACAATATATATATATATATATATATATATATATATATGTATATTTATATATACCGCTCCCCATGAGGGGGTACCAGATTGGTTATATTTAAATCACATTCATATTATTTTATTTAATATATGGTACGTTTTACACGTGTTTCGTTGAATGGTATGCAAACAACATATCAAATGCCTATATAAATCGATAAGATATTTTTTTTATGTATATGTTCTGGAAATACAATCCATTTTTATTGAGCTCGCATGGATCAGGCAAATTAAAAACAGATTTATATATATATAAAGTACCCGTCGTTGACTGGGTTCAAAAACAGCGTTCAGAAAATGGACTCTGATTTATGAAAGTATGATAGGTTATGAAAAGGAAGGGTTGTAATGAGATAGCTTCGAATTTGGGGGTATCAAAACCAAAGCAAAATATGATGAAAGCAAAAATACAATAGATAAACCCCATAATTTATTATAACATACCTGTTCACACTGAAACACTTATCACAATATTCTGTGGATCTATATTTAAAAAAAAAACCTTGTTAAACTTTGTGACATATTTCCATTCTATGGAGGTCAGGCGCGAACGAACACCCCATAATTTTATTATACCATAATTCTTCAAACTGAAGCATAATTATCAAAGTATACTTACGCAGATAGATATGAAAAGTCTTTATTAAAGTTTGTGCCTATTTCCCTTCTATGGAGGCCAGGCACGAACGAAGACCCCACAATTTTATTATACCATCCCTATTTAAATTAAAACATACTTATAAAAGTATTCTTATGTACATCTATATCAAAAAAAACTTGTAAACGTTTTTTTTATTTTTAATTTATTTATTTCCATAGTTTGTGGACCAGGCGTGTACGCAGACCCCACAATTTTAATGAATCATCATTATGCCATATAAAACATACCCATTCCTGTGTCTCGATACATCTTCTATTATTATATGTGATCAATTTTCTATAATAGTCAACCATATAGGAGCCTATTCGTGAGCAGACACACACAGACGTTCAGCTTTATATATATATATATATATATATATATATATATATATATATATATATATATATATATATATATATATATATATTTCATAATAAAATTATCCAACAATTAGCTAGTATGGAAACCTGTGATTATAAGATTTATAAGATATTGCTGGCAGTAATATTCTATAAGTACTATCCCACCTAAATAAGAATTGCTCGATATACAAGATAGAGCAAATAAATCAAAGTTTAAGTCATTCAATGAATTCAAAGATTTATGACGTGAAATGTTTGAGTTTCAGATATCTTACAAATATTCTTTGTCTTATAAAAATAAAATTTTTTGGATCTGAAGCTCAAACATTTCACGACATAAAGTTTTAAATTCAATGAATAACTAAAAATTATATATATATATACATATATATATATATATATATATATATATATACGTTTTATTTTTTATTACCGTATCTTTCTGTTAAGTTACATTATTGTTTCAGCTACCCGGGCGTCTTTTGGCCGTCTGTAGCTTCCTCAGACTTTTACAGAAATGTTTGTTGTTATGGGATGAAAGAGTGAAAGAGTGAACAGGGTATGGGTGCGAGCAGCGCGGTGGGAAAAAGAGAGGAAGGGAACAAGGAGGAAAAGTGGGAGGGGGTGCTTGGTATGTCGGATATGTTTTAGTTTTGGAGTTTAAGGAACTTGTGGGGGAGAGTCTGGGAAGTTAATTTATGGTGTGGCTGAGGGCATAGGGATATATGGAGGGGGAAGGGGAATATGTGGGGGTAGTAGGAGGGGGTTACTTTAGAATTTGAGTCTTAATGCTAAAGTTTTTGGCGTCTCGTTGGTGAGATGATTTCTTGACAAGTATGTCTTCACCTGTTGGGTGTTCGCTTAGGTTTGGAGGCGAGGGGGCTATGATTCGGTTTATTTAGTTTTTATTGTTAATTCTTTGGAGAGGGTTATCTAGCGGTTACGCACGCGAGCACACACATGCGCACGTACACACATATATACTTAAAGAAATGTTCATATGTACACATACAACAGTATTGAGCACTTTCTTCAGTTTTTATTAATTACCATTTCTACTAAATATATATATATATATTTGTTTATTGTTATATAAACATGGTCACATCCTTCTGCTACAAATAGCCACTTGTTTCAATCAAACAACAGATATCATCAGGCAGCGACAATTGAAACAGGTGGCTGATTGAAACGAGTGGCTATTTGTAGCAGCAGGATGTGACCATGTTTATATAACAATAGACAAATATTATCAGCTCTTTTTATTGAGCACTATCTAACAACCTCGTTGAATTCATTAGTCCATTACTTTTGAATAAAAAACCCGAGTATATATATATATATATATATATATATATATATATATATATATATATGTATATATGTATATATATATATATATATATATATATATATATATATATATATATATATATATATATATATATATATACTAGCAGGGCGCCTGACATTGCTTGATTGTAAAATACGTTTAAATATGATACTTTGATTAATGCAGATTTTGTATTTATTATTATATTATATTGGTAATATAATATAATATATATGATATATATAGTAATGAATTAAAATATTAATAATATAATATATATGATAAATATATAGTAATGAATTAAAAAGTTTAAAAAACCCTGACTCCTGCGCCACAACTGAGAATCGAAGCCAAAATTTTTAATTTACGATTGACTTTTTCCTTTGAGGTTAATACCTGATCTATGAAGATATGTTTGCTTAAATTAAATCATGAATCAGTGGCTATTACGTTATGCATGCATGTTCGTAATGCAGTCGTTCGACCATCACCTGGCAGATTCCATGTTTTTAATTTTCGCAATTTTTCATCGATTTTCCACGACTCAAACCCAAATATAAAGTTTCGCATTGTTTCGAATACCCTATATATTAAGCTTCATATCTGTAGACCAAAAATTTACAGAGGAGTTGGGTAGACAATTTTTAGAACAAATACACACACACATATATATATATATACGCATACATAAATATATATATAGAAAGAGGTGTTTGCTTACTATAAACTTTTTACGCAAATATTACACAAGTATAAATCATGTAGATTATCTGCATGAATATAATTACACGTAATAGTTAACTAAAAATAACCGCCCCTTAAAAAATAACCCGCCAAAAACTAATAGGGAATTAATTAAAATGAATGGTTGAAGGAATATGCAAATTAACTAATTAATTAGATCTTTTGCAGATGAATGCAATTTTACGACACATATATAACAAAGTTGTCTTTTCTTTTTAAATAAATAGAAAAAAAAAAGCTTCTGTTCTGAAGCGACACTTAAGTTAATTTGTCCTTGGTCGTCGGAGGGGAAACCCTCTATCCTGAGACAATTTTTTTATTTTAAGTCTCTACCAGACCTCTCCTAAGCCCTTCGGGGGGGGGGAGCTGGTCCCCCCCCCCACACACATTAAAAACGACCTTGTGTCACATATTGCTTTCGCGGGGAAGCAAATAAATACAAATAAATATAAATCGAAAAAATGGGGTTTTAATATGAATATTAATAAGCACACAAAAATACTACTACTACTACTACTCCTGATGATGATGATGATGATGATTATGATGATGATTATGATGATGATGATGATGAATAGCAAAAAAGAGTAAGACGAAGAAGAAGAAGAGCGAGAGAATTGGGAAACGATTGGGATTATATCTGAGTAATGAAGCGATGATTGACAGATGTACTTGAGTCAAAAAGTCAGATAAATCCCCACAAACAAAAATCCCCATTTCTTTGAAGACATTCCCCGAAACGTTGTTGAGTCTGACGAAAGGAAAAGAAAAAAAAATGGGGTTGTTTATTTGTGATGCATTTCGTTTTGGGGATATGGGGTGCGTTGACAGGCGGTGTGCGACCGGGGAAGAATCAGACATGGATATCTTTTTTAGAAAAAAGAAAAAAAATTACAAGTGATTAGGCATGATCCAAAAGAAAAAGGATTCGTATCGGGAAACGTCGGAAATAAGAGGAAGGGGTAGAGTAAATATGGGAAATGTTAAAGGGGGGGGGGGAGAAAAAGGGGTTGGGATAGTGAAAGTATAATTGGAAGAGAGTAAAGAACGTACGTGGTAAAGAGAGAAAGAGAGAAAGAGAGGAGAAGGAGGAAGAGAAAGCGAAAAAAGACACCGCACAAGAAAGGAAAGAATAAGCAGAAAGCAGAGAGAGAGAGAGAGGGGGGGAGAGAAAACAGTGAGGGAGATAAACTGGCAGAGCGATAGTCATCGATAGAGAGAGAGAGAGAGAGAGAGAGAGAAAACAGAAAGAGAGAAAGAAACTCAAAGAGCGATAGAGTCATATATATATATATATATATATTTTCTTTTATTACATTTTCACCCCAAACAAGGCACATTGCCACTTCGGTGTAGGAGGCTACTATCAGGGGCAACAACTAATGGGGTACTATGTGGGGATTTGGGCAGAAATATTTTTGTTCACGTTACACTTGAACTTCTCCACGTCAGTACAGTTGGGGAAGCAGGGACCTGGAATGGAATTCCAAAGTCTAGCGGTTCTGAGGAAGAAACTACTGGAGTAGAAAGATCTTTTGCATCTAGGGATCTCTACTGTGTGGGGGTGAGATTTAGCTGCCTGTCGGGTTTGTCGAGGGTGTTTACGTCGTGGGGGCACAAGTGTCTGCAGTTCGTCAGACCATTATCCATTAAAATACTTGTAGAACAGGCAGAGGGATGCAACATTTCGTCGATGGGACAAATGCTGAAGCTTAGATGCCAGTTCAGGGTCTATCAGATTGGCGATTCTCTTTTGAACCTTGTCTAGGAGCAAGAGACTAGTAGCAGATGCGCCAGCCCAATACTCCATACATGGGCGAATGGTGGCCTTATAGAGGTACAGGATACTTTCGGGTGTTAGTAATTTTCTAGCACGGCAGAGAGAGCCTACCTTCTTCGCAGCGGCCCTGGCAATGCTTTCAATGTAATTGTTCCAACTCATGTTTCCTGTGAACGTTAGGCCAAGGAGTTTGAAAGATGTACTCTCAGATAAAGTGTCGTTGGCCGTTGCTATTGGTGGTAGAGAAGGTTTCTTGTAATTATTGAAGGAAACTAGTTTAGTCTTGGCGGCATTGAACGTGCCATCCATTTTTGTCCCCATTCCACTACTGATTGGAGGTCATCCTCTAGTGTTTCTGCCATTACTTTAGATATATGTTCATTTGTTTTCCTGTCGTGCCTGCTATAGAGTGTGGTGTCATCAGCATATATACCCATCTCAGAGGCAATTTTGTCGGGGAGGTCATTTATGAATATTAGGAACAACAGAGGTCCAAGGATAGACCCTTGGGGCACTCTCGCGTTTATATCAGATTGTTTAGATGTACAACCGTCGAGGACAACCTGGATTTTTCTCTTATCTAAGAAGGATTTAATTATGTTTAGTATTCTACCAGTGATACTGTATGATCTAATTTTCCTGAGGAGACCCTCATACTATACCCTGTCAAAAGCCTTAGATATATCTAGAGCTACCGCTCTACCAAGTGGTATATACGTTCACAGATTACAGTTAGGATGTCTGCTGTGGAACGGGCTTGTCTAAATCCATATTGTTGGTCAGTCAGAAGTTTAGCATCTGTAAGGTGATGGACTAGAGCATGGTTAATTAAGGTCTCAAATATTTTGGGAAACAGTGGGAGGAGGCTAATGGGGCGATAATTTAATGGGTGCGGTCTTTCGCCAGAATTCTTGAATGCTGGTACCATAGAAGCAGTTTTCCAACAGCCCGGAAAGCAAGATTCATTAAGGCATTTGTTGTAGCGTTTGGAGAGAACTGGAGCTACTTCAGCTGAGCACTTTTTAATAGCACAGCTGGGATGAGATCGGGTCCACATGCTTTTGAAGTTTTTTATGATAGCATGTACCTGAGCAGAGGTGATTTTTAGATCATCTAGCGTGGCGTCTGTCCCCATAGGAAATTCAGGTAGGGATTGGTTGAGAGGGTCCAGTGTGGAGTTTGAGGCAAACCGACTGGCAAGCATGTTAGCTTTGTCGGTTGCTGAACAAACAACCTCGTGATTGTTGATTAGTGGGGAATTATTGATTGCCCATTATTTACTACACTGTTGTAGATTTAACAGAAGTCACGAGTTCCTAATTTCTGTGCTTCGATGCGTTTTTTAGTAGTTTCAGTAAATTCTCTCTTAGCTGTCGCTATTTCTTTCTTAACTTTAATTCTAGCTTCTATGTACTACTGTCTGTTTGAACTGGACTTATTTCGGTTAAATCTGCGGTATGCATGCTGCCTTTGAGCAATGGCAGTTGCGCAAGTCGAAGTAAACCATTGAGGAGAGTGGGACTTGCTATAAAATTTCCACATGGGAACATGTGCATCAATTCCAGTTTTGAACCATTCAGTGGTCTCATTTGCGCACTGTTCAGCAGGAAGAGAAAAATATTTTCCCATGGGGCATCTCTGATAAGATCTCTGATGGCTTCCTAGTCATCCTTTTTATAATATCTCGTTGTTTTGAGCACTGGCTCCTCAGTTTTGGCTCTAGAGTTTAGAGCGATTTCAACCATTATCACTGCATGATCAGCCTTCCCAAGCGGGCTCTCAGCATTCGTTATACAATCATCGGGAACTGTGGTCAAAAACAGATCTAGAATTGATGTGTGTTGTTCTTGCTGATCAGGGAAACGGGTTGGGTATGTAAGCATTTGTGATAGGGAGTGAGATATAGAGAAGCTATGTGTTGTGCTGCCTGCTGTGTCTGTGTAAGTAGAGAATCCCAACCAGTTTTTGTGGTGGACATTAAATCACCAAATACATGTACTTGTGTGTTAGTGTCGAGGGAGAGTGCTGTGTCTATGCTGTCAGAGACATTTTTATTATGGTGCAGTCCTGGGTCAAAGGAGAGCGGTAGAGAAAATAAAAGTAGCTAATGTTGTGTTGCATGTTAAGTCTAAAGCACATAAAGGCTTGATCGTCTGATTCTAGGTTTGTTTCTCTAGTCAAGGGAAGGGTATTACGAATGTAAACTCCAAGTCCGTGCATATTTCTGTCCGAGTCCTTACGACAGAGTGGGAGATATCCAATCATGTTAAAGTAGTTAGAGGGAATGGAGGAGTGTAGGTTAGTCTCACTTAGTGCTAAGATATCAGGGGTATTTGTTAGGAGAAATGCTTCTACATCAGCTAAATTAGTTCTAAGCCCACAGATGTTCGTGAATGCAAGCTTCAAAGGAGGAGGCAAGTTAGATTTGTTTGACCCTTAGTCTGGTTATATATATATATATATATATATTTATATATATATATATATATATATATATATATATATATATATATATAGAGAGAGAGAGAGAGAGAGAGAGAGAGAGAGAGAAACTGGCAGAGCGATGGCGATCGATAGAGAGAGAGAGAAAACAGAAAGAGAGAAACAAAGAGAGAGGGAGAGAAAAAGCTGGCAGATAGAGACATCGATAGAAATAGAGAGTGAGAGAACAGAGAGAGAGAGAGAGAGAGAGAAAGAGAGAGAGAAAGAGAGAGAAAGAGAGAGAAAACAGAAAGCGAGAGAAACAAAAAGAGAGAGAGTGGGAGAGAGGGAGAGACAGAGGAAGAAAGAGAGAGAGGGAGAGAGGTAGAAAAGGAGAAAGAGAAAAGAGATCGTGTATTTAGTTCTCCCCCCATTGCAAAAACTGTGACACCAGGGTCAGCAAGTGGGATTGAGATGTCAGCGCCTTTGAGGCGAGCCACTCTGACCTGCAAAAAATACCTGGACATCCCCATCGGCATTTCCCGATAAGGACGCCCCAGGCGATCAGCAATAAATTAACCCGCCCCTCCCTCAAAGAGAGAAGGCAAAGCCTGTGAGCGTGAACCTCTTAGAACTGCACAGAACTTTAGTCCTACCGCAAAAATCATTACATCAAAGGTCTAATCTCCACTGGTTTGGGGGGGGTTAGGATAAAGATCCTTAGCAGAGAGAGAGAGAGAGAGAGAGAGAGAGAGAGAGAGAGAGAGAGAGATCATTGGTTTTGAAGACTACCAAATTGTAGTCAGCTGGAAAATAGGATAATGGAAGAGTTCACAGGCGAAGCTTTGTTTATGGAATCTACGTTTAGGTTTAGGAAAAGATAAAGAGTGGGGGGGGGATTATTGATACTTGTTTCAGCTAGAATAGTGTGTTCCGTGAAAGTTTTGCGAGAGGGGACCATAAATTGGAGCTCAGACGAGCACTTGTCATGAAAATAACGATAACGTAGAGACAGACTCGCACCGTCTCTTCTGTGAGAGAGAGAGAGAGGTTGCAGCGAAGAGAAAAAGGCACCCCACGCTAGGCTTGTGCCATCACAAACAACAACAAAAATTATTAATTTTTTTTTTTTTTTACTCCATCTTAGGACGTACTTGGTTCTTGTGCAGGTAGAGGATTGCAGGTAGAGTTGTAGAATGATCTAAACATTTTTCAATGACCTTAGCAACAACTTTTTTTTTACATGGGAGTCACCACTTATCAAGGCCCGGAAGCCACTCGAGGATAAGGATTATTGCGTGTACAGTAGTCAATGGGATAATATCGTAGTAATCGTTTGTAATGGAGATTTGATAAAGTGTCTTATTTAAGGGGGCGGTTTATCAGGAATTTGTTTATGTTGGACTTGAAGTCTTTAATTTCAGGTCAATGATGAAGGTCAGTCCTAAAAGCTTGTCATGTTAGGTAAACGCCGGGCAACGCCAGATAGAAAGCATTCATTCAGTTATCTATCTATCTATCTATCTATCCGATCTATCTAATTATATATCTGTCTAGCGGAGTAATAACAGAGATTGAATGGTGCGAAACAATAAGTTGAGCGAACCTGCAGGTGCAAAAAGGGTCAAAGATTCAAGTTGTGACATGTATCAAACTTGGTTGACCAGTCAGTTTACACCGGAAGTATTAAACAGGGACCCGACGTGACATATCAGGTGCTACAGTTTGAGTAAGATGACTTAAGCATAGTGAGCTGGGTTCGAGAAGTCGAGGAAGCAAGATAGGTTAAACAGGTCTCTCCATAGGGGGGGGTACGATATCCAAATAGATGCAGAGAAACGCTGCAAGTCAGAGATCGTCGATTTCACTCTATACTGCGGAAAATGAGATGCCTAGGAGTGAAGTAAACCAATATATAAAGAAACATACACCGTCTTGTGTCTGTCTTGCCTGCGTGCTTTTATAACAGAACTCGGCTCTCCAAGATGCTTGCGAAACCCCAGACAGCGGCCAAAAGGCAATAGGCCACGCAGCAACAGGTATGTCGTTATAAATGTACTGTAAATCATGAACACTTGGTGGGTTACGGGCCGTTAAAAAAGACATTAAGGGATCTGCGGACAATAGTCCGTTAGATAAGTGGTAGAAACGCACATTTAGATAAGAACACATAAAATCGATTAAAATAAACATATAAAATTAAATAGTCAGGTGCTTCCTCAAAACGAGAGTGATTCGTTTCAAAAGAAGCCAAGTGGTTATTAGAACCCTGGTGTTGTTGTTGTTGTTGTTGTTGTTTTCAATAATATTAAAATGAATACAAACATAAAATAAAATATTACAAATAAATAAAACTAAATAAGATAAAAAAAATATGTAAAATAATGCAAAACTATGACAGACAGAAATTTATTCAGAACAAATGGTTCCTTGCTCCTTTTTATTTTCCAACTTTTCAAATAAAAAAGAGAGTTTTTTTTCAGATTCCTTTTTTTTTCAGATTCATTCTTTTTGGAGTTATTCTTTTTTTTTTATTAATTGACAATTTTTCCTCAGCTCGAACTAGAATTTTTTTCTTGAGCTTAGAATGATACGCTGGAGGGGGTTCTGAATAATTTTAGATTAGCGTTGTCTAAGGCAAGGGCAAGCCATGTCGAGTCGGGCAGGACTGATGCAGAAACATCATGCTGACAAGCCTCTGAAAGGGCAAATTAAAAAGGGATTTCCCCCTTCTATGTTTTGATCCATCGATGGTACGAACTGCGACAAGGAAAACCAGCGATTACCTCCCTTTATTGTCATCCATCTTTTTTTTGTTTTGTTTTTGGGAATCACGTATTTTGTTTTTGTTTAGCATATTTTTTTATTTATATTTTCCGTTTTTCTATTTATTAAATGTTTAGATGTATTTTATATGTCCGTTTTGCTGCTAGGAATATTTTTTTCATCTCTTTTTATCGCAAAGACATTATAAATCCGGTAATATGTACTAATGAAAACGCAGAAACAAATTACAGCCAGAAAATCCCTACTTAAAAGGGGTCCCAGTGATTTGTCAGGCATTCCGCAGTTCGCTTTGGTTTGAAGTTAATGTGTTATTAAATCATTTGATTCAGAAGTCAGAAAAAAAAAAACGCATTATCCATAACAGGAGGCCACAAAACTACCGCAAATTCAACCTACAATATGCTTTTGTCTGGCCCGTGATTTTAACAATCTAACAACTGCCAACACTACTACTACTACTACTACTACTACTACTACTACTACTACTACTACTACTACTACTACTACTAGGCACAACTATGATTAATCCTACTACATAAAAGTATCACAATGCATAAACCTACACTACATAAATTTATACAATTCCGAAGAGTGTATGTGTGCTATTATTCAACAAAAGAATGATTGTAGCCGTTGTTTCTAAATTATATACATTCTTATTGAGCTTATTGTGAAGAACTTTTAAATATGCAAATTATTTTCTCGACATTTGTATATTTGCAAATAAAGTGTACTTTTTTTTTACGCTAACGTACTTTGTATTTTATTACTTTTAAGACATAAATATTTTAAACATCATCGTTTAAATCTAAAAACATCTCATGGGATGTATCCATTTCAAGAATAAATGAACTTACCCAGACAGAATAAATACATTTGCATCGAATCGATTAATAGCAGTTATGGTCCCAGAAACATGACGGGTACTTCTGTAAAATAATCTTGTTATATATTTTGGTGATTATATAAGGTTGTTTGTCATGACTATAGCCGCCTTCTAATGCTACAAAGTAAAGAACTAATGCTTTAATTTTGCATAAACATCATACTGCTACGATTAAGATCAGACGTCATTGGCATGCGCAGTCATCTTTTACATGACGAAGATAAACTGATATTGAAAAATTAAACGATAGTTCATCTTCTTCTTGTAGTATATGATAAGAGAGACGCAATTTTTCCCCTCTGGACGAAACTATCTTAGGTTGAGGACAACAGATGGTAAATAAAAAATTACTATGTTTAAGTCATTAGCCATTATGTTATCTAGCTATAGACAGCAATTGCAGACACATTATTCCGTTATATTAAAAGATTACATTTAGTCCGAGGAGCGCCATGACCATTATTGTTTTAAACTAAAGAGGAATTAGCTAAAATTACACCCTCACTTTACCATCTACTCTTACGATACCATTCTACACTGCGTTCTTTTATACTATTTGCTCTTTTCCTGAGTGTTAACCGTCATGTCTACAGATTTCAAACACATACGCATATTCTTACTCTTTACATCCGACAAAAATAATGATTTCTCCCTTTGTAATACCGGGCGCAGCTGATTAGATGAGAAGTATTCATTCTACAATTCCAGAATTCGGTTATTCTAGCAAATAAACGAACATTTATCATCTATAAAACACGCCGCCATTTTCGGTACGTACACATTAGTCTTACCTTTTATTCATTATGACGGGAGAGGGTTCATTGTTTACACCGTGTTTTTTTTGTTTTTTTTTTTAAACAGCCCATGCAGCAAACACTCATGTGTGTTTAGCTGTCTTCCTTGAATTGTTTAAAATAGATTAATACATATCTTATGTGACGGAGACGAAGTTACGTTTAATAATAATTTTTTTTTTAAGCCAACTTATTCCCCGTTACATACTTCAGTTACAGTGACAGACACTCAGAAAAAAGAATTCATAATTTTATTTAATTTAGTAAGAGATATAACGAAATAGTAATTCGCTTTTACTAAATTATTATTACGGACACACGAGATAAAACTATCGTTTCTTTTTTCTATTTTTAATGTTTCACAAACATAACTCAAACCCAGAACTAAAGTATACTTCATAATGTATTTTGTGTGATTAAAATTTATTGAAAACAAACATTTTGTTTTATAATAATAAGATTATTATACAGATACATGATTATTTTTACATGAACATTAAAGAATTGATACATTTTGCAATGTTCAAAAATTTTGCAGCTATTCAGTTAAAGACTAGAAAATAATACTTCCATAATTGAATTAATATAGAACATGTTTTAATCACGTGATTATTGCACATGTGAGGTTGTGTTTTTTTTTTGTTTTGTTTGTGTATGCAAAGTTATTTGTGTAGTTTTCTTACAACCTGTCCAAGCGCATTATAAAATCACCCAACCTCTCAATGTTAAGAACGGCTTTCGAAATAAACACCCCAACTTCCCTGTGTAAAGACCGGCTTTTGAGGTTGGGAGGTTTTCATTCCGATAGCCGTTCTTAACATGTGGAGGTTGCGTTTTTTTTTATTATACGTTGACACAATGATACTCTGTCCTTTCTTTCATTTTTTTCTTTTAAAATCTTTCCTTTACTTTTTCTTCTTTGTTCACCGAGAATCATGGAAAGACCGACTTTAAACTGCGAAAGTACCGAACTTTGACAATGAGTACATGTTTTTTTTTTATATTAAAAGTGTTGAACAACACAAAGTACAATTTGGGGTACTTACGTTTTTTTTTGTACTGTTCTGAAATACTACTGTTTTTATCTACAAAGCTATTTTAACATTCGGGAGAAGAGGGTGTTTTGTCACTATTATTAGAAAAATTAGCGTAAAGCTTGCTGCCATCATATGCATCTGAGAAGATTGAAGCACAGATTAGTTACTAAACAAGTTTATTTAATCTATAACATAAATCTCACCTGTTTGCTTAAATGTATGCATGTATGTATGTATGCATGTATGTATGTATCTATGTATGTATTATGAGGTTTGGGGTAGAGAGGGCTCTCGTAAGCCGTGGTGAAGGCAACCTTTCTAGGAGAAGCAAATCTCTGATTTAAAAAAAACTATAAAGCGGGAGACCAGTAACCGCATTAAGCTGGTCTGCAGTTTAATTTGTTGCTGGCTATCTTGCTCTTGCTTGTTGCTGGATCTCAACATTTTGAACCGAGAGAGAGACTTAGCTGTCGTACAAAGCTAAGACTCTGTAACATCATATTTGTATAGATACTCCCTCAGACATTTGGGCTCATGGATTTTAAATGTCTGAGGGAGTGGCACTCGTCTGACAAGACGTTGCAATCATCATGTATGTATGTCCCGTAAAATCTTTCGACAGAGGTGACCAATTTTCACGAGATCGGTACCATTTTGAAGCACGACCGTTCAGACAACAAATATCGAAAAATTGGCTAAAACATTAATTCCTTCACCCTCAACTGGCGACTTTTCTACAGGGAAGGATCGCTTTTTTCGCCGATATTTTCGAAAGTCATCGCCTCTTTTCGATTGCCTTGCCTTAATTTAAACCTACGTCACTTCCGGTTTGGCGATGCGCGCAACAGCTAACGCGTCACGTTGTTTTTTTTTTTTTTCACTTTCTTTTCCTCCTTCTCGGTACGGGTTCGAGCCTTCCTTCCTACTACCATTTTGTTTTTTGCCCTCGCATTTTTTTTTTGCTCAATCAACACCCTTGCACACACCTCTACTTTCTTTTCTGCCTTCGCGTCACGAGTTCGAGCCTGCCTACCTACTACTACTTTTTTTTTCTTTTTTGCTCAACGCACACCTACAAACACCCGGGCAACGCCGGGCAACGCCGGGCAACGCCGGGCACCCAGGCTAGTAATGAATAGATATCGAAAAGTACAGGATAATATGACTATTATTTGATTTTTTTCTAGATTTCTTAAATATATGTATATCTACGACTTCACAAACGGCTTATATAGGAACGATTTTTGTATCGAATTTACATTATTTTGTTATGCTGTAAAAAAATTTGTAAAAATTATTAGCAGTTTATTTAAACCATCTTCTTTTAAATGGTAAAAAAGTTAGGATGATGATATGAAATTGCAGTTACATAGTATTACATACAGGGGGTGGTTAAATTATTATTACACTTATTAGAAAAACCTGATTAGGCTATTTTGACAGTACAGACCTTAGTAATTTAATATTCGGCCAACAACAAAAATAACAGCTCTATTTGAAATTTTTACGCATTGTGGGGGGAGTGCATGCTGCCATCGGGCAAGGCTGGTTTACGGGTCCGGCTAGAACGATGTAATAACAAGTGAAGCATGCATGGTCCCTAATGCGTAAGATATGAACTCCCCCAAACTGTATAAATTAACTGAGAATTACAACTCTCCGAGTGGTCAGTGTGCTTTTGTATTACAATGCACAAGTACTGTTACAACAACTTCTAGACAAAAAGACAAAAAAAATGTAAATCCTCTTGTGTGACTGTGCTAATGACCCCCGTCACAGCCTCTTTCACCTCCTAAATTGTCTCATAACGATAGCCCCCAAGGTTTTCCTTGAGCTTGGGAAATAATAAAAAGTCACAGGGAGCAAGATTTTGATAAACGGGGGTTTGGAACTGTCTTAATGCCCATCTTGGTCAAATAGTCTGTTGTAAATCTTCCACATCTTCAGCCCCTCACAAATAATTGTGTGTACAGTTCCCACACTGACATCAAATTGTGCACTTATTGTTTCTATAGACACACGACGGTCTTTATCTATAAAATTCTTGATTAAGCAAATAAACTCTGGTGTTCTGACTTCCTTACCCCTCCCACACCTCTCATCATCTTTTAGACTCCCTGCCTTCCTTGAATCTCTTATGCCACCCAACTGATGCTAGATTCATGCAAGATGGACCAAAAGCAGTATGACGCATTCCATACGTTTCTGTAGCATTTTTTCCAAGTTTAAAACAGAATTTAATTGCATATCGTTCTTCTGAAGTATCCACAAGTCCAGATTACATTTTTTTTAATTCAACAGCTTTGACAAACAGGCTTTAGTAAGGTGTATTTCACTTCCGGCCGTAGCTGTTTATTTGAACCTGAAATCAAAAAAATATGTCAGCCATTTCATAAGATGTGGTGCAACAACATACTGAATGTTGAAGTGTCTACGAGAATTTTAACTTCCTGCACAAAAATGTCAGAAAATATTTAAAGCACTCCTTTCTTTTCTGTGAAGTAAATATATTTGTAGAAAGCCCATGGACACAAACATTGATTGACGCAGCTTTTTTATAATACATATTTGATAAAGGATTGAAGTCATGGTATGTCTTTCATCCTTGTTAAAGCGATTACTGTTCTTAGTTAATAAAATCAAGTCGTCACTAAGTCATTAATTATAAACCATTGACGTACGATGCATGATTCTCGATTCATCGCAGTGGCGTTTCCCGCCTTACAATCCCCTCCCCCCGCTACAATTGGGCACTTACGCGAGGCAATCGCTACAACTCGTGTTAGCTCATTCAAAATGGCTGCCATTCCACAACACAATGCATATAAAGAAAAGCACAATGGGACACTTGAGGAAAAGCACAGCGAGACCGGAAATGGAATCATTTCGACCAATCATATTCACGGTCGAAGGAAAGGTGAATGAATTATCGCTATCTGTTAAAGAAAAAAATGAAGTAGAAGAAGAAGAATAATGAGGAGGAGGAAAAAGAAGAAGAAAAAGAAGAAGAAGAAGAAGAAGAAGAAGAAAAACAAGAACAAGAACAGGAAGAAAAAGAAAATGACGTAGAAGAAAGAGAGGAAGAAGAAAAGAGAAAGAAGAAGAAATAGAAGAACAACAGGAATAAAAAGAGCAACAAAAAAGAAGAAAAAGAAAAAGATGATAAAGGAGAAAGAGAAGAAGAGCAACACCAACAATAACAATAAGAAGATGATGATGCACTTTCAAATTGTTCGTCTATCAACCACCAATGTCCGGTGTCGACCGCCCGTGAGTGTTTTGTATTCTTCGTTAGTCTACCATTAACCGTATTAGAATCGGGTTTTCAAACAGTAGGTTCGATGCAGACAAATAATAGCGTGTCCCTGGTGCCGTGTTAAGAGGCCATACATGGCGTCCGGTTGTACGAATAATTTCATTCGATTTGTGAAAGAAACGAGGACAAATACGATCTGAAACATTCCATGGAAAACGTAAATAATGTAAACGATGATAAGAACTTCGAGATAAAGATTTTATATAAGGATATCAATTATACGCAAGTACATGTTTCACCGTTCTACATCTCATAAGCGTGGCTGAATATATTCAACGTCAAAACTAGCATTGATGTTCTGCACTACAGATCCTCTCTTGTAGCAAAAGATATATATATATATATATATATATATATATATATATATATATATATATTTAAATAAGGGGGTGGTCACCAACAATGTGTATTTTTCAACATTATTTTATTCCGTGTCTTGGTTTTTCATTGAGAATTATGTTTAGATCATTGTAATAATGTTTTTAAATCATTGAAATCGTTTTTAACGCGTTTCAGACGTTATGTGAAGCGTCCTCTTAAGAAATTATTTTCAAAATGTGTTGGAGATGTAAAAATAGCATTTTCGTAGTTCTTTTGAAATGTTTCCAAGAAGTGGAAACGTGTAAGTGTCTACTATTCATTGGAATGTTCAATTTTTATTACTGTTTTATTGGGCTGTGGTCACTCCTGTGTTGTGTTTCTCTCTCTCACTCTCTCTTTCTGCTTGTGTTTTTCTTTTCCTTTAGCGTGGGATGTGTGTGTGTGCGTGTGTGTGTGTGTGTGTTTTCTTTTATTGGTTTGAAGAATGTGTGTACTGCTTTATAGTATTATGAGGTTATTTGCTTCCCTAGGAAGGTAACTGTGATCCAAGGTCGTTACTAATGTGTATGTGTGAAGAAGGGGGGGGGGAGAACCAGCTCTTCTGAAATAAGGGTAGGGGTGCTTTCATTCTATTTTGATATTTATTTTTTAGATTCTTAGATTTTAGTATTGTGATTTTTCGTTTCAGTCTTAGACTGTTAGGGTATTCTTTATATTATGTTTTGTTTAGATAGAGGGGTGTATTTAAAAATATTTACAGGGGATTTTTTAATGTTTCTATTTATTTGTCTCCCCATGTGGGTATGGCCAGATCCAGGATCGGTTCCTAGTGTGGGGAAGATAACCTTCCCCAGAGGGGAGAGGCCAATTGGAGGGGTATAGGTATAGGAGCGGGGATGATATAAGGGATGATAGTTGTCTCAGTCATGAGAGATTTCTCCTCCACTATTGTTCTATATGTTTCCTAGTGTTGTTGGTTTCGAGCTTAAGTAGGGTTGGTATTGTTCAGTGTGTTGTATTAGAGGTAGAGGTGTTATGTCCGTGTGTGGTTGTATGCGCGCGCGCGCGTGTGTGTTTTAATGTGTCGGTTCTGATTTATGTGTGAGTGTGTATATGTACATGGATGTGCATGCGAGTGTGCCTTGCATTTCATGTTTTTGTGTGTTGATATTAGGCTCTGTTTAGTGAATCTTGTTATGAAGTTTTTTTTCCTGTGTAAGTGAATAACAATAATTGTCTGTTTGGAAGATTGGCATTATTTTGAAGCTGTTTCCACTGCATGTGTGTACGTGTTTTGAAACATAGAGATGTCTGTTATCTGCAATTTTGATGTTGCTCTTATGTAAGGCCACTCTATTGCTGAAATTTTTGGTGGCGCCTATGTAAGATTTGTTGCAAGCTGTGCATCTTAGTGCATTTACTACATTTCTGGAGGTGCAATTTAGATCCCTTTTTTAACCTATTTTATTAACTCTTTGCTCTCATATGTATGTATATATATATATATATATATATATATATATATATATATATATAAGAGCAAACAGTTAATAAAACATGTTAAATAACACTTTGAAAACGAGTTAAAAACATATTTAATCTGAAAAGGAAGGATAGTCCTTAATCTGCGGAGTTTCGAAGAAATACTTTCCATCTCATCAGAGGGTAGGAATTAGCAAAATGCGGGATCGGATTTTGCATACAAAAGAATTTTATGAAACTAGAAGTAAGTCAAAGATCTTACGTGATTGCAAAAAGTGAAGCAGAGGGAATATGGTGAAGAAAAAAGTGATTACACGTGAATGGAGAGTCTGGTGAAAGGTAAATAATCCAATGACGATAAAATCCAAAAATATAACTCCAAGAAAGTTAATTGAGTTTCCATTTGCACCAGAAAAATCCAAGGAAATAACGTAATTGGAAGATGGTCCAGAATAATCCAAAAGGCCGAAATCCATGGAATAATTCACAAATATGTACAAAGAAAAGAAAAGATTTTCCCTTTTCTTTATATATAACGTAAAGGTATGTACTCTATTTGCTAAAGTCAGTGAGACATGGAAAGTCAAACAGGGTACGTAACTTCATAAATATTTGCTAATATTTTCTCTCCTCTGATGAGATGGTAGACATCGAAACCCTATAGGTTAAGGAAATTAATTTTCTAAAGTATTCTTTGTCTTGCTTAGAATAATAAAAAATCTTTGATATGAAACTCAATCACTTCATTTCAATAAGAGTTTTTTTGAAATTCATTGAATTACAATTTAATTTATTTGCTCTATCTTGCATATCGAGCAATTTTAATTAAGATGGGGTAGCTTATAGAATATTACCATCAGTAATATTTTGTAAATCTTATACTCACAGGTTTCCATACCAACTGATTGTTAAATTAAGAAAATTATTCTGAAGTATATATATATATATATATATATATATATAGACTTATATGTAATATACTGAGTTCGTGTAATTCAGTAAATTTTCATATACCAATAGGTTTTAAGCCAAAAATGGTTGACTTAAGGATTAAGCTACAAAATTATCACATTTCATAATTGAGCATTAATATACTGTGTATGCAAAATTAAGACTTGAAGACAAGGTGTTGATGGCAAAAAAAGTGTATTTCATTTTACGTTACAATTGTTTCAATGTCTAGTTCGACAATTTCAAGCATTATATCGTTTGAAATTTTTAAAAAACAAGTATTTCTTTTTTTTTCACAAGGTAGTCACCACTTATCAAGGCCCTCGGGGATAAGGGTTATTGTGTGTACAGTACGTTAGTTTTGGAGATCTGATAAAGTGCCTTACTTAAGGAGGCTGTTCATCAAGAATTTGTTCACATTGGACTTGAAGACATCCAGGTTGTAATCAGGTGGGAACCAGGCAACCGGAACAGAGTTCCACAGGCGTGCACTTCTAAGAAAGAAGTTTTGTTCATGGAATCTACGTTTTGATTTAGGCACAGATAAAGAGTGGGGATAAGATTTGACAGTGGTTTCAGCTAGGCTGGTGTTTTTCGTGAAAGATTGGCGAGGGGGACCAGAGATTGGAGTTCAGACGAACGCCTGCCATGGTAGTAATGATAAAACAAAGACAGGATCGCAACGTCTCTCCTGTGGGAGAGAGGTTGCAGGGAAGAGAAAAGGGCATCACCCAATGGACCACGAAGTCTATTTTGTACTGTGTAAAGGCAGGATAGGCTGCTTTTAGCAACTCCTGCCCAGATGTGGCAGCAGTACTCCATCCTTGGATGTACTTGGCTTTTATACAGATAGATAATTGCATCAGGGGTGAGGTAACATCTGGAGCGATAGAAGGATCCTACTATTTTTCCAGCGATTTTGGCAACTGACTTGATGTACGTATTCCATTTCAGGTCAGGGGTAAAGGTCAGGCCCATAGACTTATCAAAAGATGGAACTTCCCCTAGATTAGAGCCACCCATATCAATTGATGCCAGATGGGGATCAGGGCGTTGATGATGTAAAGATAGAAGCTTGGTTTTGGATGCATTAAAAGTGACCAGCCACCTCTTCCCCTGTTGTGCCACACGCTCAAGATCAGAGGAGAGAGAATTAGAGAGAACTTTGTCATTTACAGCCTTTGATGTGTTGCCATAGATGGTTGTGTTATCAGCATAGATACCAACAGATGATTTAAGTATGTGTTTTGGGAGATCATTGATGTATATCAGTAAGAGAGTTGGGCCTAGGATGGACCCTTGAGGGACTCCAGCATTAATACTGTGGGCCTCTGATTTCTGCTGATCAACTACTGCTCTAATGAGCCTATGATCGAGAAAACATTTCCAGTTATACCGTAACCTGAAGTAGGCCCTTATGCCATACCTTATCGGAGGCCTTTGATATTGTCAAGAGCAATTGCCCTTTGTCAAGAGATTCGCTAATCCTATGAGATATAACAGTTAGCACATCTTCAAACTTTATAAATAAACACACTTTAGGCACTGTAGCATTTTTTTAATAGAAAGAAAAAAAAACGGTGTCGGGGGGATCCCTAACGGGAAATGCATGCGAGAAACATTTACCTTGGTTATGGTTACAAAAATATCCGGGCTTTTAACTAAAGTGACTAACGCATACGGACATGCTCACACACATGCAGTCGCTTGCAACGAGAAATTGGTTCTGGAGATCCGTGAAAAATAGAAAAAACAGGTGGAAACAATTTCGGGTTCGAATTTCACATTTGGATAGTTTTTCTTTTTGCATAAAAAAAAAACCCTGTTCATGGGAAGACATTTTTTATAGACTTCAAAAGCGATATCGCTTACATGACGTCACTGAAAAACCAACTCCATCGTAAAACAAATTCCCTTCTTGCATTGTCAGTGGGGTATATAAACATGGCTTATTTAATGAACGTATATAACGTCTATTTAAGAGTCTATTTATTGCGTTAACGTGTTATATGCTTTATATATATATATATATATATATATATATATATATATATATATATATATATATATATATACAAGGTGTCCATAAATTGCGTGTGCAATTTTAAAATGAATTGTTCCAAAATCAAATCCTTTTTACATGTTATATCTATTGCAATCACAAATAAAATTATAAATATTTTAAGGCGCACACGGACTTTATGGTCACACTATATATATATATATATATATATATATATATATATATATATATATATATATATATATGCACGCACACTCACATACACACACGCATATATATATATATATATATATATATATATATATTTGTAGTCATAGACATACAGTCCTGTTTCGTTGTATCACAACTCATCAGTGCTGCTAGACTAGCATCTCTCCCAAGCAAAGGATTGAACATAGAGCCGTCGTGTTGACAGTCGACAGTCGGCATATATATATATATATATATATATATATATATATATATATATACTAGCAGTTCAGCTCGGCTGTGCTCGGGCCCTATGTACTGTTCATAACTTTATGTGCATATGTATATATATATATATATATATATATATATATATATTAAAAAGTTTAACTCATCCAGGTAACTTACATCTGAAATTTCAAGCGTTTAGATCCAAAATTGGCGGGGGAGTTTGGTAAAGTCTGCAGAGATCAACTCTTTCAAATTTGACCTTTTAGCAGGCAAATTTTCCCCAAAAACTGATTAAAAAGCTTGCGGAATGTCTGAATACCCTTCAAGTAAATTTTCAAATGATTAGACCCAAAATTGGCTAGATAGCTTGCTAGAGACCGCAAAGGTCAAATCTTTTGAATTTTGACCCTTTGGTAGCTACATTTTCGGCCAAAGACCGAGTAAAATGCTTTGCCTATATGTGAATACACTTTATGTAAAATTGCAAATGTTTAGACCAAAAATTGGCTGAGTAATTTAGTAGAGATCACAGAAGTCATTTTTTTTTTAATTTGACCGCAATTTTGACCGCTTAACATTTATTGTTTTGGGCTCAAATAAAATTAAAATATTTGGTCCATGCCCATATCTAAAATTTCAACTACAATTTTAATTGGCAAAAGTGTTTGGTAGAGTTTTCAAATGCCTAATCGTTGAACTTTAACCACTTGGCCGAAAAAGTTTTTTCCCCAAATCTCAATAACCCTTATGTCAAATCTCGAGTCTCTAGACCGAAAATTGACAGTTATTTGGTAGGGAAATGTACACACACACACACACACACACACACACACACACACACACACACACACACACACACACACACACACACACTTTTTCAATTATATATATATGTTTTTGAACCAAGTCAACGACGGGTACTTCTGCTAGTATATATATATATATATATATATATATATATATATATATATATATATATATATATATATATATATACTAGCAGAAGTACCCGTCGTTGACTTGGTTCAAAAACAGCCTACAGAAAATGGACTGTGATTGATGAAAGTATGATAGGTTATAAAAAGGAAGGAGTTGTAAAGAGATAGGTTTTGATAATCAAAATGTTTACCCTAAGTAAAATATGATGAAAGTAAAGATAATTTTCGCGGAAATATATCTTTTTATATAAACTTTGCTTCCATTCGTAGCGAAGAGTGACCAACAAAATGATGTTTTCTTACAAAGAGAAAATGTTATATATATAATAATATAAATATACAAGAAATAAATGTTATCATAGTCAATAAAAGTTACTTTTATGGTAGAAAAGTTTTTAAATAGTTTGTAAAAAAAGTTTTTTTAATTCATGAACCGGTTAAAAAAAATCAAAATGGCAGCGATTTAGAAATGGAGATCCCCGTTTTCAATTTGAAGGAGGGGTACCTGAGCATTCTGTGTTAACAATTTAAAGTTCCGTTAACGTAAGGAATATTTATAAACATATTTTAATGTTTTCCGTTATTTTGTGCTTGAGGGATATTCGATTATGGCATGTGTAGTTTATATAAAAATTAATTTAAGTAGTAATCGCCTCAAATTGCGTTTTAATCTCGGTTCGCTGAAATTATTTAAAGTAAAGAGCATTAAAAACTATTTCAAAACAAAAAAAACATGAACTGAACTTTTATTGACTATGGTAATATTTATTTTTTGTATATTTATTTTTTCGGGTAGTCGTTTGTTGGCTTTTCTGCTTAACACTCTTAATGAATAATATCGACGAAATATCGAAAACACAAGTGACAAAAACAGTTTTGAAAAATAATGAAGCTTTACTTACTTTAGTAAAATAATCCGAAACAGCAAAATGGGATATTAAAAAAGTAAACACGTAATTACGTTAGTTTTTTTAAAGCAAAGAATCGATATAAATATTCATAAGAAGAAAATGGCACCCTTTTCAAGCAGAACAGCTTCGTTTCAGTTTTACAGTATTGAACGGTATAGTATTGCACCGTCGGATTCAGGGTTGTACTATTGTAATGTAAAGAACACGCAGAAAGGGTTGTAAACAAATGAATTCCTTCTAGTACACTAACAAAAAGAAGCATAAACAGATATATAAATAAAAATAAAAAGGTTATGTAAATGTTTTTAAAAAGACACGTAATCACGTGAGCAGGATTTTTTCCTTCTTTTGACACGATAACAAGTAACGTTCTTCTTTTTATTATTTATCTATTAATCTATTTTCGAAAGAGTGCCACGTGCAAGTGGAGAAGGAAAAAACAGAGTTATGAAAAATTTGTGTCGAGAATTGTCTAAAGTTCCGACTTTTTTTTAGATTTCACTTTAATAAGAGCGTGAATTTATGAGGTGAATTTATTCGACACCATATGATTCAACTCAAAAAAATAAATAAAAGCTAACGTGAATTAAGATTAAAGTTAAGGTGTTATTTTGGATCCTCAACCCTTTTAAAAACCTTGTTAAAATTTGTGACATATTTACATTCTATGGAGGTCAGGCGCGAACGAACACCTAATAATTTTGTTATACCATATTTCTTCAAACTGAAACATAATTATCAAAGTATACTTACACGAATAGATATGAAAAGTCTTTGTTTAAGTTTGTGCCATATTTCCATGGAGTACAGGCGCGAACAGAGACTCCGCAATTTTATTATACCATATCTATTTAAGTTGAAACATACTTATCAAAGTATTATTGTGTACATCTATATCAAAAACCCTTGTAAACGTTCTTTTTTGTTTCATTTTTATTTCCATACTTTGGGGGCCAGGCGCGAACGCAGACCCCACAATTTTAATAAACTACCGTTCTGTCAGATCAAACATACCCATTCCTGATCCTCGATACATCTATCATTATATGTAATCAGTTTTTTAAAATAGTCAACTATAAAGGAGCCTATTCGTAACCACACACACACACACACACACACACACACACACACACACACACACACACACACGTTCAGCTTTATATTATAGAAGATATATATATATATATATAATCATCGACATACAGTCCTGTTTCGTTGTATCACGACTCATCAGTGCGGCTAGACTAGCACCTCTCCCAAGCCGAATATTTAACCTAGAACCATGGCGTTTATAGTCAGCAGTTCTACAGATCAACCTACGGGAGCGATGCCCGCAAATAACCTGGCCAAATGTCTATTTTTTAAACAAACATTCGTCCACCACTTTTATAGTGCTCAAACCGCTTGTTTACAAACAAACAGCGAGCCTCGCATTTTTTCAGCCAATTAAGTCGCGAGTGAGATTATTTACGACAGTGCTCTCCCCAAAGAGGGGAGGGGCTTAAAATATATTTGTAATCATCGACATATGGTCCTGTTTCGTTGTATCACAACTCATCAGTGATCAGGCCGCCCGGCATTGCCCGGTTATAAATTCACTTAAATATGATTATTTTAATTAATGCATATTTCGAATTTATTATTTTATTATATTGAACCCTATATATAGTAATGATTTAAAACGTAAAAAAAAATGACTCGTGCGCCTTCGCCGAGCATCGAAACCAAAATGTTTAGCTTACAATTTACTTTTTTATTTGACGTTAATGACTGTACTATGAAGACATTTTTGCTGCAAAGCTAAAAATTATAACATGAACCAATAGCTATTATGTTAGGCATGCATATTCGAAATGTCATCGTACGACCTTCACCTGGCAAATTCTTTCTTTTTGTTTTTTAACTTTTCAAATTTTGCAACGATTTTCCCCGGCTATAACCAAAAAATAAAGTATCGCATGGGTTCGAATACCTTATATATGGTTTCATGTCTTTAGACAAAAAACTGACGGGAAAAAACATACAAGGTGGAACCATGAGAGTGTTGCCCTAAAGAAAACAATATTACAACTTTTTTTTTTTAAATAGTATTATTGAAACAATAAATTCAGGTAACTTGATTATATTGTAGTGCTGACATCTATTCAATGTAGCTGCATTCAGCTTCAATCATCGCTTCGATACGGGTCCGGAACTGAGAGCATGCATTTTTCACAAGCGCCGGCGGGATCTCGACGAATACTCAGTGGATGGCGGTGATCAGGCTGGATTTGGTGTTGTGGGAGGTCATGTTGGTGATGTTCTCGACATATGACCAAACGAAGTAGTCCAACGGGTTCAGATCAGGGAAGAGGGGAGGCAGTAATAGAAGAGAACAAAGTCGTTGCATTCTTTCTGAATCCAAGCCTGGATCTCTTTGGACTTGTGGGCCGGCGTCGAGTCCTGCTGCCACACCTAGTGTCTATCAGCGGCCACCTGATTGCACCAGGGGATCACCACACTCTTCAGCACATCCAGGTACACTTTGGTATTGATTTTCAAACCGACTTCGAATATGTGAGGTGGTATGATGTGTCTCATACTTGAATCCACACTAAAACCATAAAGTGACCGGAAATTTTGCTTTTATCGCACTGGGAACGTTCCTGGTATTCGTGACAATCCAGCGATGTATTTTAACGTGTTTGGCACCCTGTACATTTAGCCGGAACCATTGATGTGTTGTGTTGACGTGCTCCTGAAAATTTAATATATTTTCACCCTCAAAATCTCAGACGCTATTTATTTGCTCCCCCATCGAGCAAATTAGGCACAAGGCCAATTTTTAATGTGAGGAGTGAAGGGAGGGGGAAGGGAAAAAGGGGACCAGCTCCCGAGAGGTGGGAAATGGGAGCTGGTTAAAGGTCAGGTATGTGGGGTTGCCCCCACATCTGGTCTTTGCTTGCAGTATCTGTTCCGACAGATACTACACTTTGATCTTGTCACCCGGGCCCCGGAGGGCGCGCGGGCCAGTCCACCCTCAAAAACTCAGACAATAATTTTTTACATTTAACATTCATTGTTGGTTAAGACTCGTTCTTCTCGGGTGGAACGCCGTTCTTTTTTGGGGAACTATTATTATTATTATTATTATTATTATTATTATCATTATTATTATTATTATTATCATTATTATTATTATTATTATTATTATTATTATTATTTTCTAATGCCTCTATGACGGCTTCCTGACTCCCAGACGCGGGCTCGTCCCTTCAACCCTTTCCAATCGACTGTCCTCTTCTTAATCACGTTTCTGGCTAAACTCTACGTGTATATAAAAACTCTTCCCGTTTCAATTACGTAATCAACTTACGTAACAAAAAAATCAAATCAACTGATCCGTCTCTGTCACATATTTTGCTTATCTGGCTAACATTCCTGTTTTTTTTTTCTGACATTCAAGCGTGAACATTCCAATTACATTTCTACCATAAATATTTTATCTCAAAAATATCTAATTCGTCTCAAAACAAATTTTCTTACATTCTATTGTCAAAACATCAACAACAGTCGCAATAATAGTCGTTCAGGTTACTCATCGTTTTTCCGGAACGAACAATATAACACCCTTCTAAAGTAGAAATTAATCCAATTTATAAACGGCTATATGTCTGTCTGTCGGTCTGTTTGTCTCCATGTTTTCAAACTCTATCTCCTCCGAAACTAAAAGTCGCAGAGCGGCGCTAGAGGACTCAAATGATTGGATTTTTTTTTTTACGGACCTTTCTTTTATAAGTCTTTAGTCAATAAAAATAGTTTTGAAGGGATAAAAAAAAAAGGATAAAAATTGAATACATAGTTATACATTTTTAAATTCATCTTAGTTTATTTTTAATTTTTAAGTTCTAATCAATTCATCTGCATGTCACGTTGGTACAGTGGTAACGTCACCAGCTTTTAATGCTACAGTTTCGGTTTCGATTCAAGCTGATGGCACCCATATATCTTTTTTATTTTTGAGATGACGACTTTATAATAATATATATGAAGTCTGGACGAATTAAAATATCCTATTTAAGCGTATTTACGCCCAGGCAAAGTCCCGCCCCGCTAGATAACTATATAAATAAAACAGTAGATGTATGTATGTGTGTATGTGTGAAAATATTAAACCGATAAACTCTTAAACTACTGGTCACATAACACTGAAATCAACAGGAAATAGCTATTAAACACTAAAGATAGTTTATAACTTTTGAATAACACGAAACTGATAGCATAGTTGATGATTAATGCGTACTGGAATATTTCGGTAAGGTGTCTTGTCGATATATATCTATTATTTTTGCGCATGCGCAAATTCATTCATAGTTTCAAGTGGTTTAATTTACAATCTTTTTTACGTGTATGTCGATAGCTCAAATGGTAGGGAACGCGGCTGGAGAGTTAAATGTTTTCGTTTCGATTTTAGCTGATGAAATGCAAGCCATTTTTTTTCTTAAATTTCGAAATTACTACTATAAGCTAGGTATAAAATAATATTCAATCGAGAATTGGCTCTGTAATAATAGATACAAAATCAGCAGGAATTAAAATATATTCAAACGTATTTTATGGGCGCATTCTATAATATAAATCTCACCTGTCTATTTAAATGTATATGCGTATGTATGTTTGTATGGCTGCCTAAAACTTTCGACAGACACAGCAAATTTTCACGAGATTTGTATCGTTTTGAAGTCGACCCTTCGGATGGAAAATATCGAAAAAGGCTAAAACCATTAGTTCTTTCATCCTCAACTAGGCACTTTTCTACAGGAAGGGGTCGCTCTTTTCGATATTGTCGAAAGTCATCTCCTTTTTTCGATTGACAAGCCTTTATTTAAACATCCATCACTTCCGGTTTGGCGATGGACGCAACAGCAAAGACGTCGCGTTTTTGTTCATTTTAAGTTCTTTTCTTCCTTGGCGGTACGGGTTCGAGCCTGCCTGCCTACTATCATTTTTTTTTTTTTTTGCTTAACACACACCTCCAAACACCCGGGCAACGCCGGGCACCCAATCTAGTTAATAAATAAATAAACAAAGAAAAGATTCTAGGGAGATTTTTTTATTGAGTTATGTATTTATTTTTTATAGAAAAGAGTTTCATTTTGTTGTTGTTGTTGTTTTTTTTCTTTTGGTGCCAATTAGCATTTCGGCTTAATGCTAATCCTGTGGAAACATGGAGATCTGTCGCCAATCAGCACCGAATCGTCTCTGGCCCCGTGCGGCTTAGTGGAATAAATATCTTGATAGAAATATTTATTTATATCTGCAGCTTGTATTGTTGACAAATAAAGCCCCTTTTACTGCAGATCGCTATGATAGGCGTGCGGCAGGGAGAAGGGGAGCTTTATTGACATTTTAGATCGGTCTATGTCGGAAGATGTCCATTGTGTCGTTATTGATAAGCAGATGGGGGTAGGTATAGTCGACATGCCGAAAAGAATTTTCAAAAATACAACTGCGAATATTCTATAGGTACGTCCATTAATTTAACGCGCCAATCGAGGTATTTATTTTTGCTACTTATGCAGAATAGGGATCGTGTTATCATAGGAATTTTTACGGGCTGTTTAAGTAAAACACCGAATGGTACCGAAACGCTGGGCCAATAAGATCGCAGCAGCCAACATCATTCAAGGAATCATTTATTTGTCAGAATTAATTTATTATAAAATAAAAATAAATATTTATCATTTTTTTTTGTTTGCTATCAATTTTTTTTATTACAAAGTAAATACTTATTCATATAACTTACTTTACAATGAGTGTTTTTTCTTGATTTGAATTTCAATTTATTTAAGGTTTCATAAAATGAGCTGAAAAAAACGCAAACAACAAATTTGTGGTTGACCAGTGATGTAAGAAGGCGGCCCAACAAGTATTTGTTTACATTAGACTTGAAAGCAACCATGTTGTAGTCGGTTGAGCAGCAGCCTTGCAGTATTTTGTGCATGGATTGGATACTTTTTTATTGAGCTGTCATCGCTTATCAAGGTCAAAGGTCAGTCGAGGGTTAGTGTTAAATGAGTTTGACAGATGAATAAGGCTAAAAAATACGGGTGTGTATATCCACGCAAAAACATTCAAAACGAACTTCGAAATCTAGTAGCAGGTGATCTATTCTCTGTTTCTTGGTGAATAAATGCTTGTCTTTGTTTTGTTTTTTTGTTTTTTTACTCTATCGTTATGTTCATGAAAGGTGTTCGACTAAACCTCAATCTCGTCTTACTAACACCACTGCAAGGAACTCCCTTCTTTGTTACATGTATCTATCATCAAATGCTATTTCCATGAAAAGAGTTTCTTTCCAAGTACTTATTCATAACAGACCAAGAAACATGTTATTTAAATCTTGACAGACCAAGAAATATTTTATTTAAATCTTATCCGTGACAGACCAAGAAACCTTTTATTTAAATCTTATTCATGACAGATCAAGAAACATTTTATTTAAATCTTATCCGTGACGGACTAAGAAATATGTTATTAAAGTTATACTCATTACAGACTAAGAAACATACTATTAAAACCTTATTCCTGACACACCAAGAAACATTATTTAAACCTTAAGTACGAAAGTGAAAAGGAATTGTATTTCAGATGTAAGCATGGCAGACCATAGAAAAAAAAAACAATTTACAAAATTAAGAATGATGGTTTAAAGAAAATGTTATTCTAAACGACAACATTTAAAAAGAATCATATTTCAAATTTAAGCACGGCAGGTCGCTGAAAATGTTGTTTCAAACTGAAATATGATAGACCAACGAAAATACTATTTCAAACTTTAGCATGACAGACAAAAGAATGTTATTTCGAATTTAAGCATTTCAGACCAAAGAAAATGCTATTTCAAACTGATGCATTATAAACCAATAAAAATACTATTTTAAACTTAAGAATGGCGGGCAATAGGAAATTCTATTTACAACTTAAGCATAACAGACTAATGAAAATTTTATGTAAAATTTAAGCATTGTAAGCTAAGGGAAATGCTATTTCAAACTGAAGCATGGTAACCCCCCAAAATGTTATTTCAAACTTAAGTAGACAGACTTTCGAAAATGCTATTTCAAACACGTCACAGAAATACCGACTTTTGGAACTTTCTAGCTACTTGGGCGTATCTGAAGTGAGGTACATCCATTAAAGCTTAAAATCATATTTCAAACCTAAGCGTGACAGTCCAACATAAATTCTATTTCCTTACGCATGAACATGACAGAGGATGAGTCTCCTTGCTGGTTTGGCTGAGTAAGAAGTACCAGTCAAGAATCTGTTCTTGACAATCATCCCGACGTGTGCGAGGCCAGGATCTGGCCTATTACCTCTTAGATTGAGGCACGCCGCCTGGATATTACCTAGGAGGTCGACCCTCCCAGGCTTTGATACCTAGCTTTCGAGTGGTGCAAGTTTATTGCATGTTGCCTGAGGCACCCCTACCGTAGAATACCGACGGTGAATGGTCAGGCAATTTTTGCCAGACTAGAGTCTCCCTCCTTTAGGGGAGTTGACTGGACATCCTTACTTTTCAGCCCTTTGGGTGGACACCAAATTAATATCAACCCTGACAAACCAACGAAAATGGCATGTCAAACAGAAGCGTGACAGACAAAGTAATCGACTTATCGACGGCGAAAGCCCTTCGTTGAAAGTCGATGATGCACCAAAAATAATTTATCGAAAAGGAGAAGCAATGAGCAGCCATTAAATTCTTGTAATGATTTTCAGGGGGATTAATTGTCAATATACGGAAACGATTCAAAGATCGAATTAATTTTCCTTCGGCTATTTCGACCTGGATCATGGTGGTTTGATTTTTGAGGGGGAATTTTTTTATTTTTTATTTATTTGTTTATTCATTATGAATTTGTTTATTTTTTATTTTGATTTATTTTTTCTTCTTTCATCTCATCGTATTTGCGACGAGACTTTTTTCCTATATATTTTTTTCTTTTTAAATACTCGCCTATTCCTCCTTTTTTTCCTTTTCTTTCTCCCGCATTTTTAACTAAGTTCGTGCAATCGTGCAGCTTTTTTTCTTTTTCTTTTCTATCTTTGTGTGCTCATTTTCATATCACGAAAAAAAAAATGGCCGCTGAAATGGGGGCTTTTAGTGTCATTTATGTGGAGGGCCGTTCGAGATTTATTTGGCGGGATTCTTGTTTAATGGTTACGAAACCGTGCGTACTTTGTGGTTGCTTTTGTTTGTTTTTTTTTCTCTCTCTCTCTCTCTCTCTCTTCTTGTTTTTATTTGTATTTAATTCTGCTTCTTCTTTTTCTTCTTCTTCATCTTCTTCTTCTTCTTCTTCTTCTTCTTATTATTATTATTGCCGTTTATGATGATGATGATGATGATGATGATGATGATGATGATGATGCTGCTGCTGCTGCTGCTGCTGATGATGATGATGATGATGATGATGATGATGATGATGATGATGATGCTGATGCTGCTGCTGCTGATGATGATGATGATGATGATGATGATGATGATGATGATGATGATGATGATGATGACCTGTGGAAATTCCACAGAAGACTCGTTCATATGTAATATATTGATGTTGGCATTCTGTGGATGTTCAGCGTAAATGGATATGCCCTGATATTATTGTACCTTTTTTTGTTATAACTGAAAAGGTATTTATCTAAGCTAGCAGGGACGCCCGGCGTAGCCTGGTCGTAAAAGACGCTTAAATATGATATTTTAATTCGTGCATATTCCGTATTAATTATCAGAGAGTCAATTTACTATCGATTCTCATAGTATTATATATTATAAGTTATGATTTAAAAAATAAATAAATAAATATATATATATATATATATATATATATATATATATATATATATATATATATCATATGACTTGGGTGCATCAGCTTGAATCAAAATCGAAAACAAAACTTATGAAGAAAAAATATACATGTATGTGTATTTAACTTGAGTTTGTTCCGCTAGATTCGTAACCGAAACCGAAACTATGAAGAATTCTTGGTAAAATTATTTATTAAAAGAAATGGAAGATCATAACAATTAAACGACAGTCGCATGGAAGAAAAAAGATATAAGTATTATTCTGCCTTGATAGAGTTCAAACTAGACTTCATAGCCTTGTAGGATATGTCTTTCTCTTCCATGCAACCTCTTTCTCACAGAAGAGATGTTGCGAGTTTGTCTTTACTCTATCGTTATTTTCATTGCAAGTGCTCGGCTGAGCTTCAATCTATGGCCCCTCCTCGCCAAACTTTCACGAGAAACACTTATCTAGCTGTAAACACTATCAATAATTCCCCCCTCTTTATCTTTGCCTAAACCTAAACGAATATTCCATGAACAAAGCTTCTCTCTTAGTACTGCATGCCGGTGGAACTGTCTTCCGTTTTCTTGCTTTCTGGTTGTCTAACGTAAACAAGTTCTTGATGTGCCGTTCCACTTAAGTAAACAAATTTACCAAATTTCCATTATTAACAATTACTACATTGTCCAATTGAATACTATACACTCTTATCCTCGAGTGGCCCGTGGGGCTTGATAAGTGGTGATGCCTATGTAAAAAAAAAAAAAAAAATAACATACATGCTATCGTATATTATTATAGATAATATTACTTGGTTGTATTGTGTGGGAGGGTATACAATACAACCTAATATATCTTAATCTTCAAAACTGAAATATTGTCATTACCGCCTTCCCCCTATTACCTTTCCACCCCCTAGCATTCCTTCTAAAAACAATTCTTCCTAATGCTAACCAACCATTTCTGTAAGGTCTGACGAGGCTGTTACATCGTAAACACGGTCCGACATCCGAAACATATGTAACCAAACAGATAAAACGGTAATAAAAAAATAAAACATATTTGCTTTGCAATAGTATTGAGCACTCTGTTCAGGTTTTTACTAATTACCAGTGTTACTATATATATATATATATATATATATATATATATATATATATATATATATATATATATTTATGCCCAAATAAAGAAATGGGCGCGACTTTCTAAAAATAAAAAAACACCCGATCTCCAAGGTGAAGACGCTAACCTTAATATCGTTTAAAAAATCAACAACAAAATCTACGTAAATATATAAACGATGAAAATTAAACTGTAAATTATCTTTGCCATCATAGTGTAATGGATATAAATACATATATATATATATATATATATATATATATATATATATATATATATACAGGGTGTCCACAAAGTCTGGCTACATTATGTAGCCTGACTTTGTGGAAGCATCCTGTAGATTATGTAGCCAGACTTTGTAGGCACCCTGTATATATATATATATATATATATGTATATATATATATATATATATATATATATATATATATATATATATATATATATATATACACAGGGTGCCCACAAAGTCTGGCTACATAATCTACAGGATGCTTCCATAAAGTCTAGCTACATAATGTAGCCAGACTTTGTTGACACCCTGTATATACACCTTTGCCACGATAATTATCCCAAAATCCACGTATAGGGAAAAATATAACTATCAATACACCGTGATTATTTAATTACGATTAACAGGCCCATATATTCACTTAAAATAACTACTCACCCGAACATAAGGACATATATCTTATATATAAATAAACAAATAAGTACATGAATAAGGAACCCAAAATCTCAAAACAAAGGAAATAGTGAAAAATAGCGAAGAATAAAAAATTAAATTAATATATATATATATATATATATATATATATATATATAAAATAAATAAAAACAAAAAAATAAAAACGCTTATCAATAGGAAGTCGCCAACAGTAAAGAAAGGACAACAATAAAGACAACCTACCATATAGGTAGTAGCGACTATAGGAATAAAAAGTACTTTAGATCAAATTAAGAAAAGTAGACACCAGCTAAAACAGGATTAGTTACGGGAAACGGATGCATAAGTATAATTTTACGTAATAGTTAATCATCCGTTAAGAAAATAAAAAGCTAGTAGGAAATTAATTAAAATGAATGTTTAAAAGATATGCAAATTAGCTAGATTTTTTTTGGAGATAGATGCGTTTCCACGCTCCATATATAACAAAGTTGTATTTTCTTTTTAAATAAACAGAAGAAAAGGGGGTTTTAATATGAATATCAATACACAAAAACAAAATTATAGATTGTTTATCTAAAAGCTAAAATAGAGCGATGTAGCAATTTCGCCTCCTACATTGACTTTATTCTTTCCGTTTCTATTTTTCTTGTTAGAAGAAAAATGGCGAAAGTGAAGAGAAAGATGAAACATTTGAAAAGAATGAATAATAAAAGGTTGAAAAACAACAACAAAAAAAAATACATGAAAGAAATGAAAGGCGGTTGGAAGTGGGTATGGGGAAGAGGCATGCGTCTCCGTTCGATATCTCCCTTCTTGATCGAGCTAGTTTGTAATTCTTGCGAAGATATTTACCTTCAAAAGGGAAAGAGGCGACCTCTTCGCTCGGATGAAACATGAATTCTATAAGCGAGTCTTTCGGCAAAAATACGTCCAAGCATTTTAAAAAGAAGCTGTGTCGGTCGGTCCCTTTATCATATACAGTTGAAAACTAATATTATACTAAAACTGAATTAAACAAGTGAAACATACATAGCCCCGTGAGTGCACAGTGAACGAGGCATAAAAAATGACTAAGTTCAACATTTTCCCGCCTCCATTTAGCCCAAAAAGTCCCCAGGAGACGTCAAATTCTGGTGAAAATGAACAAACGGTGCAGTTTTAGGTCTTAACATATGTAAATTTGAGTTCTGCACCATGCAAAAAAAAAAAAAAAAGAAATGACTGAGTCTATCATTTGTCCCCCTTTCCCATTTAGCCCCAAAACTTTCCAAGACCTTAACATATTTAAAATTTAGTTCAGCACCACGCAAAACTGCTAAATAGACATACATAGAAAATTTTGGACAAATATGGTAAAATTATCCCAAAAATGGAGTGTTTTTATTAGCCCTAAAATGACCTCTGGGGCATACCTAGGAGGTATCATGAAGTATAAACAAAATATATATATATATATATATATATATATATATATATATATATATATATATATATATATATATAGAAATCAGTTAATTACAACTTTTCATAAAGTTTTATAAAAATCCAAGGTATCATTTTTTTTTTAAATAGCACGAAAGTGTCAATTTTAGCCATTTTAATCCGCCTAAGGGGGTGAGGAACCGACGTTTTCCTGGAAAATCCGTTCTGTTTCTTTTTTTTTTTTTTCTCATATTATGTTTAATGTTTGTGCAAAAAATCGTAGTTATTGAGAAAAGTGCGGACAGACGAACGGGCAAGAGTGAATTTACAGGTCCACCCTCCTTTTTGTCGGGGGACCCATAATCTTGTCTTCCTAGAAACTTTTTTAATCGATAAGTTTGTTATGATATGGTAAAATACAGATCTACTATAAAACCATGTGTGGAGTCTTATTGCTCCTATTTATTTTGCCTCCCCACGAAGGCAGTTAGACACCAGAGGCGCTTTTTAATGTAGAGAAAGGAACAAAAATAGAAATTGTCTCAGTAATGAAGGATTTCTCCTCCACTAACCGAGAACAAAACGTTTAACTGCAGCATCAGAAAAGATACTCCGCTTTGATCTTGGCCCAAATTCCTATTGTTATATTATGATTGAGGCATATCTGAAGTTTTTTTGAAAACGTATCTGTAATTTGTTTCTTTGCACCTCTTTCCATAATCTCTGCAACCTCTCACATCATAATGTTGCTAGTCTTATTTCTTCTGTGAATACGATTACAGTATGTGTTCTTCAGAATTATCTTATCTATTTTTTATTACATGGAGGTCACCATTTATCAAGCTCCGGAAGCCACTCGGGGATAAGTGTTATTGCGTGTACAGTAGTCAATGGGATAGTATCGTAGTAATCGTTAGTATTGGAGATTTAATAAACTGTCTTACTTAAGGGGGCGGTTCATCAGGAATTTGTTTATGTTGGACTTGAAGACATCCAGGTTGTAGTCAGGTGGGAAACAGGCAAACGGAAGGGAGTTCCACAGGCGTGCACTTCTAAGAAAGAAGCTTTGCACATGGAATCTAGGCTTTGATTTATGCTCAGATGAATAGTGAGGAAAATTAATGACAGTGGTTTCAGCTAGTTTATCGTGAAAGATTGGCGAGGAGGGTGTAGTAGTTTTCATCAATTCGCTGTTTGGATACTTTATTATACTACGACATTCTATATTCCAATGGCTTTTTTCTTGTAGGCTCGAAGGACTCTCTTCCTGCCGACTGTTTTCCTCCTGTTTATAGCGCTGGTCTTTTTTTAAGACTAAACCAATAGGCAGCTTCTGTCATTCGTTCCTATTATCTCCTTTCATCATTATTTATCAAAAGGGAAACCTAAAATATAATCTCTATATACAGAACTAACGTCTCCAAAACGTATCGAAGACGAAACGATTACTGACTATGTTATAAGTGCAGAAAGATCAGCAAATACATTGAAATTCTCGGGTGAAATAATACCTGATAGCCTATTAATCTCAATGACATTCAAGGATCTTACGGTCGATTTTAAACCATTTACAACTGTCATAACGCAAAAAGACAACCCCATAACTTTCAGTCATTCTAAAGTGGCATTGCTTTATTACGAAGAGACGAATCGGATGCTCGTGGACAATAATAACTCTAGTAATACCATGAAGTTCAAAGAATGCTTCTTGAACACGGACTCAACCAAATTACACATCTCGCCGCAAAGTCCCCCCCCAATATGTATTTTCAAATTTAGTTACTTTAGGCTTTGTATAAAGCGATTTCCATTATAAAAATATGAAGAAATAAATGGGTGAAGACGATTGTATGAAAATCAACAATATAATTGTTTTTTGTTTTTTTTTTACAATTTTACATCTAAAATAATTACTATGAAATGAGAGAAATATTACTTGCTTTTGTTTACTTCGCTAATTGTTTTCTATTTGAATTTCCCTGTTTGCTCTCGTCTGGTCACTGATAACCACAGCAGCTCAAACATCCTTGAATACATATCTTTAGTGCAAAACAGTTGTTTTCCTGTAAGCATTATGTTTTATATGGGAAAAATCTATCTATATAGCAACCTTAATCACACAGATACATGCTTAAATGTAACTTAGTTCTGGGACTGAGTTATATTTGAAACATATGTTTTAATTTTTCTAATCACGGTAATTTCTAATTACTTGAACAAGACATCAAACCCTATTTATATATTTCCAGTCGTCCTGAATTGTTGCTAATGAAAACAAGTAGTTCCGATTAATAAGATATATGGTTGAGAATTGCGAAACCTTTGCTTCACCATTACATGCGCATTCACCTTTAGGCTCAATTTAATATTATGCTTATAAACGACTCTTTTCTTGATTCAAAAGCTTTACTAGTATGGCACTATCGTTTTCCTGGAAGACTTACTTGGTTAAGGAACGTTCTGGAAACGCAATCAACTCCCCGGTCGATATGTCGTCGGCTATAACCGGCTGGCATGGGTCGCTTCTTGTGTCTCCATTGCGTCGTTAAAGGCATCCTTCCATCGTCGCATTAATATGTTTGCAACGGCTTGTTTTGATTACCACATTATGCTAAGGTCGCTTTTCTCCCAGCTTCCAAATGCGGAGACAATATCTTCTGTCCAACTCTCTCCTGTGACTCTAAGCGATCTAACAAACTTTGCGTGTCGTTTCTAAACTATACCATTACGTCATTAGTACATTAATGGGAGGAACCGCAGTCTGGAATCGAACGCTTGTACAAAAATAGCGAACAAATGCATTTTTATAAAAAATAATTTATTTACCATTTAACAAGTAGGAAGCATATTTTGTGGACCCATTGCGTGCATGCAAAACTAATATATCCCGCGCGTACGGGGTGCAAGCTTCAACTGTTTAAAACAATAGATTGTATTTAATTCTCTCTTTCAATGAAGAAAGAGAGAAAAAGATGAAAGAATGTAAAGAAAAACTAACTGTACAAGAATTGTCGATCAGTAACATTGTCAGCCATGTTTAAGTAAGAGACAGAATAGTTGTTGGTCTATCACGCTTGGGTTTCAAATGTCATTTTCCACCGTCTCCCATGTTTCAGTTTGAAATAGCATTTTCATCGGTGTGTCATATTGAAAGCCCAAGTCTGATTTCTATATATACCATGGTTTGTGATTTTATCCTCAGATGTGTGTCTCAAAAAAAGCGCCTTTCGTGGATAATGTATAGGGAGCGTCTATCTTGTGCAATATGTATGTATGGGTGTGCAACACATACAATAAAACAGTTCATTAACGTTCAGTCAGTGAACCGCACGAGCAACAGAACATACCTCTCACCATTCTGTAGTCATCTTTTCTCATTATCCAAGTTCATCTTCTCTCCAAGCAAACCAACAACAATAGGCTATATATTTGATATAACATTACTTACGTTCCGAACTTTGCAACGGCTTGTTTTGATTACCACATTATGCTAAGGTCCCTTTTCTCCCAGCTTCCAAACGCGGAGACAATATCTTCTGTCCAACTCTCTCCTGTGACTCTAAGCGCTCTAACTTAACTGTACGTGTCTTTTCTAAACTATCTCATTACGTAATTAGTACATGTAGTATTAAAATCACCTGATGTCATTAGTAAACCATCTCCATTGTCTATGTTCCAACACTCCACGTTAGCATTCCCGATACATTTTTACCATAAATATTTCATCATAAAAGTACCGTTTTCGTCTTAATACATTTTTCTAACATCTATTTTACAAATGTCAAAGATGATCATAATAATAATCATTCAGGTAACTTGTCATTCCCCGACAGTCTTCTAAATAACAATAGTATCTCGTGTTCTGCTACATTCAGTTTGAAATTATATTTTTGTGGATCTGTCATGCCAAAAATTGAAATGATATTTTGTTGGCGTGTCATGCTTCAACTTAAAAAATTATTTTCGTCTGTCTGTCATATTTTATGCTGAAATGGTATTTTTGTTTGGTTTGAAATGATGTTTTCTTTGGTCTGTCATGTTAAAAGATTAAATGTGATTTTTAGTGTGTCATTTGAGGTGTAAATGAGATTTTCTGTCATGGTTAAATTGAAATGAAATTTTCATTCGTCTGTTAGCATGAAATTTAAATGGTATTTAAGTTGGTCTCTCATTTATAACTTTGAAATTATATTTTCCTTGGTCTGTCATGTTAAAGGTTGAAATGTGATTTACTTTCATCTGTAATGTTTACGGTTGAAATGATATTTTGCTTGGTCTGTCATGTTTAATGACGAAATTATATTTTCGTTTGTCTTTAATATATCAATTTGAAATGACATTTTCGTTGGTCTGTCATGTTTCAGGCTGAAATGTAATTTTTACAGCCTTTTACCTTTGGTTTTGAATAGCATTATCGTCATTCTGTGATCCTTAATTTTTAAATCGTATTTCTGTTGCTCCGTTAACACAATCTTTGATCTGTTATGCTTAAGGGGGAAATGATATTTAGCCTGTCTGCCGCGCTTCAGTTTGAAATATATTTGACACTCTGTAATGATTCGGTATGTAATAGATTTTTCGTAGGTTTGTAATACTTAAGAGTGAACCCCTATTCATAGTCGGTCTGTCATGCTTAAGTGAACAATAGCATTATCGTTTATCCGTCACAAACTCGTTTGAAATGGTATTTTCGTCACTCTGTCACGTTTTACTATTACATCGTTCAACGCCTCAGTAGCTGCATCTTACGAAGATTCGTCCTGGTACGTTTTTATAACGTTTTTTTTTTTTTTTTTTTTTTTTTAACTTTTGTTTCCAATATTTGTGTGATTTGTTTCTTTACGGTTCCATCGATAAGCGGAGTGGAGAGAAAGAAGGGGATAAATTGAATATATATACATACGAAAAATGTATACAAGAAAAATGGCGTTCGACAAGACGAAACGGAATTGCCGAGTAAATTAAAAGCCAATGTCCCAGAGCTGATTGATTTTGGCAATTGGAAAATAAAATCAGGGAATCGATACTGTCATTTATTTGACGGCAAAGATAAGAATACAAATTTGCCAACGCATAAACACATCATATATATATATATATATATATATATATATATATATATATATATATATATATATATGTGTGCGTGTGTGTGTGTGTGTGTGTGTGTGTGTTTGTGTGTGTATGTGTGTGTATGCGCACGCGCGCGCGTGTGTATCGAATGACTACAGAAATGAAATCATCTTTCGATCAAAAATGTAATCACTCTTTTAGAATCTATTTTCTAGACATGTTCCCCTTACTGCGAGTATTTCTCTCTCTCTCTTTTTTCTTTCTTTCTTTCTCTTTCTTTATAAATATACATATATACTTTTAAGAATGTAAAAGATGGTATAATTATTTAAACAGTCTAGTTACGTCGCAGCTCACAATAACCATGAAAGCCAATAAATCGGAAGTCACAAATTCGCGTTTTGCCCTCATTTGGACTCATAAGTGGAACTCGAGATTCATAACCAAAGGTTCGGATGTGGCAAACTGATGAGTCTAAATGAGAGCGAAACTTGAGTCCTGAACTTTCGGTTTGTTGGCTTTCATGGTTCTTGTGGGTTACGAATTTGCTTGACTGTGGAATAATTATATATATATATATACAACGTATATATATAACGTATATATATATAACGCATATGTATATATATATATAAAACGTATATATATATATATATATATATATATATATATATATATATATATATATATATATATATATATATACAGGACCAAGTAGTTAATAAAAGATGTTAAAAAGCACCCTGAAAAAGAGTTAAAAACATATTTAATTTTAAAAAGGAAGCACAAAATAATTGGATAGTCTTTAATCCGCAGAGTTTCGAAGAAATACTTTCCTTCTCATCAGAGTGTAGGATTTAGCAAAATGCGAGATCGGATTTTGCTTGCAAAAGTATTTAATGAAACTACAAGTAAGTCATAGATCTTACTTGGTAACAAATAGTGAAGCAGAGGGAATAGGGTGAAGAAAAAGTGATTTCACGTGAATGGATAGTTTGGTGAAGGGTAAAATATCCAATAACGGTAAAATACAAAAATCCCCAAGCCCCAAAAAGTTGGTTAAATTTCCATTTCCACAAGTAAAATCCAAGGGAATCGCGTAATTGGAAGATGGCCCAAAATAATCCGAAAGGCAGAACTTCGTGGAATAATTCACAAATGGGTACAAGGAAAAGCGAAATGAGTTCAAATAATACTATTAAAAGAAATGAGAGAATTTGTACCTCATCATTTTATTTTGATATTTCTCATTAATGAGTTCAATTTACGATAAGAGAAGAGATACCATTCAAAATCGCTGCTAATCATTTCTTCGTTTACACATTTTAAAACTAAACATAATTCAAAATGAACTTTTCCAGGTCATTCATAGCCAAGCCTTTAGGCTGACGTAATATTGTAAACAAACACAGACGGAATTCGATAAACATTATCATTATTGTTTTTTATTCTTTTATTTATTTATTTATTGCGAATAAGTCCACCGGGTAAATTATTCCTCGTAATCTATTATAGAAATCTCACCTGTCGGTTTAAATGTATGTGTGTATGTATATATGTTTTTATGTCTGCTAAAACTTTCGACAGAGGCAACGGATTTTCACAAAATTGGTATCGTTTTGAAGTTCGACCCTTCGGACGACAAATATCGAAAAACTGGCCCAAAAAATTCATTCCTTCAACCTCAACTGGGCACTTTTCTACAGGGAGGCGTTGCTTTTTTCGCCAATATTATCGAAAGTCGTCCCCGTTTTCGATTGACTAGCCTTAATTTAAACCTTCATCAATAATGGTTTGTCGATGGACACAACGGCAAAGATGTCGCATTTTTTTCACGTTCTTTTCCTCCTTCAGGGTGCGCGTTCAAGCCTGCCTGTCTACACTTTTGTTTTGTTTTATGGCTTAACAGACACCTCCAAACACCCGGGCAACGCCGAGCACACATGCTAGTCTATAATATAAATCTTATCTGTCTGTTTAAATGTATGTATGTATGTATGTATGCATGTATGTATTATGTATGTACGTATGTATGTACGTATGTATGTATGCATGCACATCTGCCAAAAACTTCCGACAGACGCGACGGATCTTGACGAGATAGGTATCGTTTTGAAGCCCAACCTCTCGGGCAACAAATATCGTAAAATATGCCAAAAACATTAATTTACTCACCTTTAACTGGAGGTTAAGTCATCGTATCGGTTGTATTGACTACGCTTAATTTCACCGTTCGGAACTTCCGGTCGGACGATGGGGACATAAGCTAAAACATCACGTTTTTTAACCCTTTTTTTCTCCTTCGCCTTACGGGTTCGAGCCTGCCTGCCTCCTACCACGTCTTTTTTTTATTAAAAAAAAAAATTTTTGAACACCTCTGCCAACTGTTTTTTTTTATTCCCCTCTTCTGCTACAACCACTTTTTTTTACACCATCACGCCGGGTACCCCCACTAGTATATAATAATCAATGGAAGATTGGTTCTATAATAGTACATACGCAATCTTCATGAATTAAAATATCATGTTTAAGCGTATTGCTCGACCAGAAACGCCGGGCGGCTAGCACGTATATAGTGGTTGTAGGTAGTCATGGTCGATAATAGCAGGGTTAAAAGTGGTAATTAGCAATTAACTATCCATCTATTTAGTGATAGGTGGACAACACCAGTGACCTTGCTAGGCTAAGAAGAGAAATATTGTTTTGTTAAAATAAGTTTAGCTGAAAGTTAATTATGTAATTAGTTAAGTGATATGTTTATAAATTTAACGGTACTTAACTATAGGCATAAGAATTTAGAAATTCAAAACCATAATTGATAAGTGACACTAATCATGCCATAGTTAGATAGATGACTGGAGGTCGCGTTAAAAAGATGTGTCCTTTAATTGGCTACATCACCGGAACTGACAGGTCAAAAAGATTAGAGCAGAGAATTTGGATTTAGTCACAAAAGTCTGTAGACGTACTGAAAAGTCGGGAAGCGAGGCTAGACAAACACAACATGCAGACACGTAGCAGACTCCTGAAAAACTGAGGCATCCGAAATAAATTTATATCTATATATCTATAAAAGTGAAATTGTCTATGTGTGTACATTTCCCTACCAAACTCTTCTGTCAATTTTCAGTCTACAAACTCGAGATTTGACATAAGGTTTATTGGGATTTGGGAAAATCTTTTTAATCAAGTTTCGGCCTGAAATTTGGCTGTCAAGGGATCAAAGTTTAACGATTGGGCCTTCGAACACTCTACCAAACTGCTCAGCCAATTTTGGGTCTAAACACTTTAAATTTTAAATTTTAGATGTTGGTTACTTGGACATGGATCAAACTTTTCATTTGATTTGACCCAAAACAATAAATTTTAAAGAGAGCAACATTGGGGTTCAAGTTACAAAAAATTGACCTCTGCGGTCTCTACCAAATTACTCAGCTAATTTATGGTCTAATCACTGGAAATTTTACATAACGTGTATCCAAACATAGGGTAAGCTTTTTAATCGGATTTTGGCCGAAAAGTTGGCTTCCAAGGAGTCAAAATGTTTTACCTTTGCGGTCTTTAGCAAACTATTCAGCCAATTTTGGGTCTAACCATTTGACACTTTATATAAAAGGTATTCAGACATGCAGCAAGCTTTTTAATCAGTTTTTGGGCGAAAGATTTGCTGCCAAGAGCTTAAAGTTGAAGCAGTTGACCTTTGCAGACTCTATAAAACTCCTCGCCAATTTTGGGTCTAAACACTTGGAATTATAGATGTACTTTACCTGGACATGATTCATACCTTTTAATATATATGTATACTAGCAGGGGTGCCCGGCGTTGCTCGGGTGTTTGGAGGTGTATGCTGTGCAAAAAAAGCAAAAAAAAACAAAAAAAATGGTTAATTTTTTAAAACTTTAACCCCTATTATTACCCCTTAAAATTTATTGTTTCGGGCTCAAATCACTTTATTAAGTTAGATCCAGGTTCAAGGAACCTATATCTAAAATTTCAAGTTTCTTGACCCAAAATTGTCGGAGGAGTTTGGTAGAGTTCTTAAAGGTCAAATCGTTGAAAGTTGACCCCTTAACAGCCAAATTTCTGGCTGACACCCGTCACATCGATTTTCCCAAATCTCAGTACCCGGTATTTCAAATTTCGAGTCTATAGACTAAAAATTGACAGAGTTATTGCGTAGGGAAATGTACACAGACAGACAGACACACAGACAGACAGACAGACACGTTCACTTTTATAGATATACTAGCAGGGGTGCCCGGCGTTGCTCGGGTGTTTGGAGGTGTATGCTGTGCAAAAAAAGCAAAAGAAACAAAAAAAAAATGGTTAATTTTTTAAATTTTGACCCCTATTATTACCCCTTAAAATTTATTGTTTCGGGCTCAAATCACTTTATTAAGTTAGATCCAGGTTCAAGGAACCTATATCTAAAATTTCAAGTGTCTAGACCCAAAATTGTCGGAGGAGTTTGGTAGAGTTCTTAAAGGTCAAATCGTTGAAAGTTGACCCCTTAACAGCCAAATTTCTGGCTGACACCCGTCACATCGATTTTCCCAAATCTCAGTACCCGGTATTTCAAATTTCGAGTCTATAGACTAAAAATTGACAGAGTTATTGCGTAGGGAAATGTACACAGACAGACAGACAGACACACAGACAGACACACAGACAGACACGTTCACTTTTATAGATATATAGATAGATATGCACATAAAGTTATGAACATTACATAGGGCCCGAGAAAAGCCGGGCTGAACTGCTAGTAAAAAGTAAAGTCGTTGTCCTCTGGTTCACAAGAAAGTCTGGTATGTCTCGATCATTTATTGGTGTTAGTAAAATGGACATTGATCACAGATTCCAGCATCAAGAGGAGAAAGGATCTCCAGACAGAAAGGTATGAAGCATAATTCTTCTTCAATATACCCCCCTATACAACATACGAAGGTTTTTGCGAAAGTTTGGCAAGGGGGTACCATAGACTTGAGTTCAGTCGAGCACTTACCATCTAAATAAAGATAGAGTAAAGAAAGGCTAGCAACGTCTATTCTGTCGGAAAGAGACCGTAAAGAAATAAAAAAGGGTATTACCCACAAGGAGTCGCAGTCGGTTTTAAACTCTATCAAGGCAGGATAGGGCGCACCGAGCAATCCCCGTTCAGATATGACAACAGTTATCGATCTTAGGGCGTATCTGGTTCATATAACGATGGAGCATTGCATCGGCAGATACCTACTTTGGAATACATCACATATTTGTATCATAAATAGGGTTATAACAACAGCATATTCTTTTCATTGTTTTATCTCTCGAGTATATACTCGACACAGCTAGACACAGTTAATCAACCGAGAACCACATCACACTATATAAAAGCATATAAGATATCAACGGATACACACTCGAGAGTCAAAACAATGAAAAGAATATGCTGTTGTCCTAGCCCTCATCATAAAGTTATTTTTCTGAGATTTTTCTTTAGTTTAATATTCGCCGTTTCTAAAGGTTTCTAGATATACATACGCATGCTTTTTAAAAGTTATATATATATATATATATATATATATATATATATATATATATATATATATATATATATACATGACAATAATGGAAATAGTATTCCAACAAAATAGAGAAATAAAAAGGAACAAACAGAGTTATGTATTCATCAATGTTTCGTCTTTATTTCATCCAGAGGAATCTCGAAATAAAGACGAAACGTTGATGAACACATAACTCTTTCTCTTTCTCTCTCTCTCTCTCACTCTCTCTCTCTCTCTGTTTGTCTATATCTCTCTATATACGTATTTTAGTTCGATGGACAGGTGCTTTATTAAGTTTGTTCATTATCATTTGGATTCGAAAATTCTAATTATGGCATTGGTTACTCCGATATTTTCATAGTAAGTATTCTTGGTAAAAATGACACCTGATACTTAGAGGAGGGACCACGTGAATGATTGCCCACATCCTAAGTAAAAGTGATTTTTGAAGAACAGAATGGGTTCGAACTTGGAACACCCAAGTAGTACAGTCCATGGCGTTAACCACTTTATAAGCAACGATGAAAACGCCCGAATAAAACTCTTGTCATGTTTATTTGCGGTTGTTGCGTTCTGGATTGGTTTGGTATATTTCAATGTGTAAGGCGTAAAATGTTAGAGAGGTGAGGGCGGAAGCGAGATTTAGTCCCCGTAGAAAGAATCATTGCGGGCTGACCGTGATTTGCTAGCAATAGGCGATCCATAATCGAATGTCCAGTTTCGTGACGGACACTCGAGTCGAGTGTGATTCGATAAGCGCTAATTGTTATACAAAACGATTGACACAAGTAATGAATAAATTTTCAAGCTGGCCATCTCGGATTCACGCGGCAAATGTACCGATCTGACTTATTATCTCTTGCGGCCATCAAATACGTCTTTGCCAAAGAAGGATCCCGTTGGGACTCTGTCATCATGACAGGGTCACTTCTTACCATGTTCACATCTGTTACACACACATGCATACGGTAACACACGTTCTCTCTCTCTCTCTCTCTCCCTCTCTCTCTCGCTCTCGCTCTCTCTCTCTTTCTCTCTCTCTCTCTCTCTCTCGCCCTGTATTTCCTTTGGCTTATTCACTCTAACACGCACTCTCTGTATCTGCTCTGCTTCTCTCTCTCTCTCTCTCTCTCTTTCTCTCTCTTTCTCTCGCTCTCTCTCTCTCTCTCTCGTTCGCTCTCTCTCGTTCGCTCTCTCTCTCTCTCGCTCTGTATTTCCTTTGGCTTATTCACTCTAACACGCACTCTCTGTATCTGCTTCTCTCTCTCTCTCTCTCTCTCTCTCTCTCATCCACTCCCTATCGGTCTATCTATCTTTCTCTTTCTGTCTATATCGTTCTTAGGCTTATCATGGTTTATCCTTTAATTTCAAACGGGTTTTTGGTCCCCCGACAAAAGGGGGGTGGACCTGTAAATTCACCCTTGTCCGTTTGTCCGTTTGTCGGTCGACACTTTTCTCAATAACTACGACTTGGAGTTTTTTTAAATTTTGCACAAACATTAAACATGATATGAGTAAAAAAAAAGTAACAGAACAAATTTTCCAGGAAAACTCCGGTTGCTCCCCTCCCCGGGTTACCTTTCGGGTTAAAATAGCTAAAATTGACACTTTTGTTCTTATTAAACAAAAAAAAAACTAGATACATTGGATTTTTATAAAACTTTCTGAAAAGTTGTAACTGATTTCTATATAATTTTGTTTGTCACAATACTTGGCGATAATCTTGACTGTGCCCCACAGGCTCTTTTAGGGTTAATAAAAAAAACTCCATTTTTGGGACTATTTTACCATATTTGTCCAAAATTTTCTGTGTATGTCTATTTAGCAGTTTTGCATAATGCTGAACTCAAATTTAAATATGTTAAGGCCTTGGAGACTTTGGGGTTTAAATGAGGCGAGGGAGCAAATGATGAACTTAGTCATTTCTTTTTTTTTTGCATGGTACATTGACTTTTCCTCTTTTTTTAAAACCATTCTTAAAAGATAATTTTTTTATCGAAATAAGTAAAATGTCTATAAATGTACGAGAAGGATTTTGTTTCCTGTTTATAAAAAGTTGTGAGTTAATATTTAAAATCATTGTTCCGCGTTGAGAAACGCTGAGCCGAGTCAGTACCAGATGGGTGACCATTTGGGAAGGCGAGTCGCTGTATGTACCGCGAGGTAAAATACCAGATTAAGAAACTGGCGCGGTCTATTCTTCTCTCGGGGGTAGATGGGACTCTCTTAAGCCGTGGCAGGCACCCCATCTAGTGACGGCGTCACGATAAAAAATACACACAATAACCCTGGTGAAGCATCCAGCATTCAGCTACAGACAAGATTTGAATTGCACTCCTTCACAGTAGAAATCTCTAGGTGTAAGAAAGCCTTTTACTCCAATAGTTTCTTCCCCAGAACTGCTAGACTTTGGAACTCCCTTCCGGGATTCTGCTTTCCCAACTGTACTGACATGCAGAAGTTCAAGTGTAACGTGAACAAACATCTTGCTACTCATGTCCCTTCATAATGCCCCTGCAACTTATGTCCCCGATAGTAGCCCCTACTTCTAAGTGGCATTGTACGTTTTTTGAGTGAAACGGTACGTCCAAGGATGGAATACTTTTGCCACATCTGGATAGGAGCTGCTAGAAAGGACTTGTCCTGCCTTGATAGAGTTCAAAATAGACTTCGTAGCCTCGTAGGAGATGTCCTTTTCTCTTCCCTGCAACCTCTATCTCACAGAAGAGATGTTGCGAGTGTGTCTCTGATGTATCGTTATTTTCATGGAAAGTGTTCGACTGAGCTTCAGCCTATGGTCCCCCCTCACCAAACTTTCACAAAAAACACTCGTTTAGCTGAAAACACTATCAATAATTCCCCCCAATCTTTATCTGTGCCTAAACCTAAACGTAGATTCCATGAACAAAGCTTCTTTCTTAGAACTGCACGCCTGTGGAATTGTCTTCAGTTTTCCTGCTTTCCGGCTGACTACAATATGGTTGTCTTCAAGTCTAACGTAAATAAGTTCTTGATGAGCCGTTCCATATAAGTTATCAAATTAACCGAATTTTCATTACTAATGATTACTATATTGGCCAATCTCTACTGTACACTCTTTAACCCTTATCCATGAGTGGCCTCTTGGCCTTGATAATGTGGTGATTCCTGTATAAAAAAAATGAATAAAACAAGTAAACAAAAAACAAATCGTGTAGTGAGTTCAATCTCGGTTGTGGCCGCGCTGGATAGATAGATGGATTGTTCTGCGTGTTTTACATAGCACATTTTGTGAAGCGAAAACAAGGTAGCAATCACGCTAATGGATTGTAAAGCTGACCCCGATTTTTTAAATAAGTTGTTACTCTCAGGTAACTTCCGGTTACCTTGCTAGTTTTAAATAAAATAGAGCTTTATAAATTGTTAACATCAGTTATAATCTTCTCCAAAATCAACTCGATGTAATACGATTAATTGCCACTCGGTATTATAATTATCATCCAAGATGGGGGCGGGGGTGATGTGGGTAGTGACGTAGTGCTAACGTCAGTGGGTCATTGTTGCTTGCTTATTTAATTTTTCATTGAATACACTTGTTTGACAAGAGGAAATTAGTTGTATTCTGTTTCGGTGCAAGGTCATTGGATCCGGAATTTGATAGTCTTGTAAGCGGGGCCCCGTTCTAATGCCGGATCCGACACTCCAAAACACGCACCCCAAACACACACACACACACACACACACACACACACACACACACACACACACACACACACGTACGCACGTTTTCTTAGGGAACCCGCCATCTAAGCTCACGCTCAAACCAGTCCCATCGGCCGTCCCGTACATATCCAGGCCCAACCACCTTCTCCTTTTCTCGATACATTCTTTTTTATGCTTTATCCTAACTGAGGAAGGCGGGGTTGCGCCCCCACACAAACACCCACCCACCCCTCTCTGGCTCAGAAATTATGACCTGACATTTGTCGGTTTTACCGATTAAGCAGGATGGTTACAATAAAAAAAAAACGTAAATGAAAACAAGAAAAAAAAAGACCAACCCAAACCAGCCTGAGCTCCCATCACCTTCCCCATTGTCACACTCACCGATATCATTTCCTAACACACCTCACCCAAAATACCCCTCTCCCGCAGGCACTCGTCTTAAAATTGACGCCACGCTTCGTCGATTCCCCCATGTAATTAGTTAACCTCCCCTAAATACACACGCGTTCGACGGGATAGAAATGTTGACACTGGTTTTATGGCTAGTGACTAAGACTAGTTTTGCCTGTCGTTACGGCATTTTTACCTTACTTTAATTGTTAATGTCTACGCACGCTTTTGTTACATTACCTTAGTTAAGCAACATTGAGCCTGATCGGTACTTAGATGAGTGACATTTTGTGAATAATAGACGTTGATCTGAACAAAAGAACCCCGAAGCCCTATTCTGCCTTAACAGAGTTCAAAACCGTTTACGAAGTTGGAGGATGCCATTTTCTCTTCTCTGCAACCTCTTTCCCACAGAAGAGACGTTGCGAGCCTGTTTCTGCTGTATCGTTATTTTCATGGCAAGTACTTGTCTGTGCTCCAATCTATGGTGCCCCCTCGCCAAACTTTTACAAAAACCACTCGTCTAGCCATCAATAATTTCCCACACTCTTTATGTGTGCCTAAACCTAAACGTAGATCTCATGAACAAAGCTTTCTTAGAATTGCACACCTGTGGAACTCTCTTCCGTTTGCCTGCTTTCCAGCTGACCAAAATCTCATTGTTTTCAAGTTCAATGTAAAAAAATTCTTGATGAATAGCCCCCCCCAAGTAATTCAATTTACAAAATTCCCACTGCTTATGATTACTACGCTATAATCCCATTGACCAATGTATACCCAATAACCCTTATCCCCGAGTGGCCTCCCGGCCTTGATAAGTGGTGGCTCCTTTGTAAAAAATAAAATCACTTTCCGGCAACCTCCATCCCACAAAAGAGACGTTGATAGCCTGTCTCTGCTCTATCGTTATTTTCATAGCAACAAAATGTAACAAATCCTCAGATGTACCTCTCCATCGTATAGTATATCGATACTCTATGACTGATTGGGATAGCTTCCGTACGTTTATATCAGGTATTTCTTTTCGCACCACGTTTAAAATGAACGTGTTCTTCATAGTATAAGACCTGACTGAATGGTTAATTATCGGTATAGATCGCTTCCAAGAAATTTCAGCAAAAACCCAATAGACAGCCATGGTTCTCTCCAGAATGTGACGCTGCCATTGCACACGGAAACTACTATTTCCACTGCTTTCAGCGGCATAGATGTATTGAGACTAAAGCCGTCTTTACGATTGTCAGCAACCACTGTAAAAAGGTAGAGAATGCAAGAGAGCTGTATGCTCAGTCTGTCAAATCCAAAGTAGCTGAGCAGCGAGTTGGTTCTCATGAGTTTTGGCGAATAGCTAACAGGATTTTGACCCGAAGCGTGTCCTCTATCCCAATCATCACAACCATTATCCTATCATCAGCAGCATCAGAGAAAGCCATACTGTTTACCGAGAACTTTGCAGTCCGGATCGCCTACTCCTCGTATTTCCTTCCCTGTCTGAAAACACACTATGCGACATGCAAATAACTTGATCCCAGTAAAACATCTGGCCCCGATAAACGGCCAATATCTCTCTGGTTCTCTCTCCTTTGATCTTGAGCACGTGGTGCAATGGGGAAAAGGGTGGCTTGTTAATTTTAATGCATCTAAAACCAAACCTATTTTCCCATCATTAATGCTCTGACCCGCATGAAGCCCCTATTGAAATAAACGGCTCTCACCGTAAGGACGGCCCATGTTTAGACAAACTTCTTGGTTTGACTTTCACTAATAATCTCAAATGGAGCACATATATCAAATCCGTAGCCAAGGTTGGTGGACAAATGGTTGGAGCATTCTTCTGTTTCATTAGATATCTCACAGCTGAAGCAATCCTATACCTCCATAAGAACCAAATAGGTCCTAGGATTGATTATTGTTGCGACATCTGCGAAGGGGCTGCTCCAAGCACCAATCTTGCCTTGACAGTATTCAAAACAGTATGGGTTTTGGCGTAAGGTGTGGTGAAGGTAGGGAATAGGGGTGAGTGAGGAGGGATACGATTTCGCGTGTCTAAGCTGTCGCAGTGGGAAAGTGTTAGAATTCTTGTAACTTGGCGATTGTTTATTGGTTCTAGTTTTTGCTTTGACATGAAGTTATACTCTTATCGTCACTAATTTTCTCATCTTAGGTTTTTGTGGTTGTTCTTTCTTTTCTGGTGGCGACTTCATTTTCCTATTGACAAGTTTGTTTATTTCTTTATTTTATTTCTTTATTTTATTTATTTATTCATTTAATTTAATTTATTTGTTTTTATTCTATCCTCGCTTTTTTATCCGTTTATTTGTTTCTAGTTTTGAAATTCTTTCTTTATTTATTTATAAGATATATGTTCATATGGTCAAATTAACAGTTATAAAGCTTATTTATATGATTTAAATAAAGGTGGTATACCAGTAGTTATATTTTTCCCTTTACTGTGGTGTTTGAGGTAATTATCATGGCTAAGGTTTTTATATCTATATATAAACTTAATTTCGATGGTTGTTATTCTTTCATTTGGGGTTGTCTCCAATACTAAAATATATATAGATTTGATTAGTTTATATCCACTGATTTAGGGATAGACCATACACACCTGCACAGGTGCACAATAGCATATATTTATCTATATTTATGGAATACTTCGTTCCTAGAGTTTTGATAGTTTAGTTTAGTATTAAATTGAGATTGTGTTAAGGGGTAACGAGAGGATGGCTTCTTCCTTAATTTAGTTAAGTTTATTGTTCGACGTTTTTAATTAGAGGTGAGTCGGTTTATAATAAGTATAGCTATAATTTGTGATGTATCTGGACTTCTCTGCATCCTATTACCTCTTACCTTAGTTCATTTATTAATTAATAAAGATATTTGGAGTGAGGGGTTATGAATTGTGAAATACTATTATGAGGGTCTCTATTTGCTTTTTACAACTTACTTAAAGCGTAGCTGCCAAAGTTTTTGCAGCTTATAGCCGATTCTACTTTTTATATTTAAGATTTTTTCACGGCGCTTAAAACTAATAATCTCATGTTTCTCCGCTAAACACAGTATATATATATATATATATATATATATATATATATATATATATATATATATATATATATATATATACTAGCAAAAGTACCCTTCGTTGACTGGGTTCAAAAACAGCCTACAGAAAATGGACCCTGATTTATGAAAGCATGATAGGTTATGAAAAGGAAGGGTTGTAAAGAGATAGCGTCGAATTTGGGGGTATTAGAACCAAATCAAAATATGATGAAAGTAAAAATAAAATAGATAAACCCCATAATTTATTATACCATACCTGTTCATACTGAAACAGATTATATATATATATATATATATATATATATATATATATATATATATATAAATAAATATATATATATATATATATATATATAATCTTTCAAAAAACAAAATTTATTTCCATAGAATATACTATCAGCGGAATAAAATACCTCGAAGCTGCTCCCCGGCTGACTACAACATGGTCGTCTTCTTTAAATATTGGATAATAAATTCCTCTTAAGTATTTTTTTTTATTTTATATAGTTACCGCTCACCAAGGCCTGGAGACCACTCAAGTTGAATTTTTTTGGCTAATTTCCTAGTGGTTGCGATCATCGTCCAACTGATCTTATCTACGAGAGGCTCACTGAACTTTCATAAGCAGTGATTTCATAAGTAAAAAATCTTGTCGCGCTGTTGATCATTTTGTTTTCTTCGATATTTTTTCTAGAAGAATATTTGTGTACTGGTGCATATTGTGAATCAGACGTATCTCAGCATTCGCTCGGCTTTGGTCGGAACATAACGTCAACAGCAGGAATATGCTGAGCAACAGCTCGGATTTAGCTGCTGTCTGACGTAACACGCCGATCAACTAATCACAAGGTGGCTCACTGAATTACAACGAGGCGGTGGCGCGCATGCGCCAAGCAGACGACTTTTGGATAAATATTGCAAGAGGAAAAACACCAGTTGTTGCATGTACATTATGCATATTATCAACGTAATGAATCTTTAAAAGTTCCAGTGAAAAAGAATTAAAAACAAAACAACAAAAAATACTTTTTTTTACAAAAATACTTTTTTTACAAAAATACTTGTAAAAAACAATTTTTTCTAGTTTTCTTTGACAAAAAATGCTCTTAAACATAAATAATGGCAAAATATATTTAAAAAAACAACTAAAAAATTTCTTTGATTCTTTTTTTCACAATATTTCCTTAAAATTATTTGACCCCTCCAATGTTATTTTTATCGGCGACGCTCGACAACGGTTGGTTTTTATCGGCGATGCTCGGCATAATCCGACTGTTGGCATGTTCCGGCCAAAGACGGGCGAACGGTTCAAAATATGCACCAATATTTGTTACTTATGAGGGGGACCACTTGAAGGTCCTAAGTGAAAGTGTTTCGGTGGAGAAGGAACTGGGTTCGAACTTATTACACCCAGATTGTCAGCCCGCGCCCTTAACCATCAGGGTCACCTTAACCTTCCTGGTTCTGTGATTAGTCTATCTATACATGTGTGATCAATTCTGAATATATATATAAACAACACTAGTTTTTTCACTAATCATAGCAATGTATCTTTTAATCCGCTTCAGCAACAAATATACGTAAACAATGAAAAATGTTTTTTATATTAAAACAAAACAATATTTCTCACTGTTTTAATGCCTTTCCTGACCAAGTTGTTTATGTTTTCCTCAATACCCTCAATAATATAATGAAACTCATAATTGTTTTTGTGTATTCTCGAACAACGTTGAATACCTTCTCAATCAATCACATACAACGGAGAAATTGTATTACTGTATTATTACACATACCTGCTCTATCTAGTGTATTGAGCACCTACAGATACAGCATATTCACATTTCCTTTTTATTTGCAACGCTTGTTCACGGATGTCATATTGCTAGTCTCCGTTATTTCTAAAAAAATGCTATTAGAGCATACGTCATTCAGGATTGACTAATCTATTTCCTGTTTCCTATGATCCAGCTCGGTAGAGTTGTTTGGCTAGTGGTTGCAATTAATTCACTGTTGTTTTGGTATCTCGTAATCCAGCTTTCTTTTGCAGAAATCCCCCCCCCAATTACAATTAAAATTTTAGCTATAGAATAAAAAACAAAAACAAACAATCGAGAGATATGATGCAAGAGAAATAACTGCTTTAATTCATAAATTTGAATCACTACAAAAATTTAACGAAAATGCAGAATGGAGACAAAACAAATAACTCTTTACATCAAGTGGCTTCACGTATTTGCTGGAGCGATTTCAATGTTAAAAAAACTGGGTTATCTTTAAGATGGGGCTCTAGTTTATTTAGAAAATATGGCTGCAACGGAAATCGAACTCGTGTCCTACATATAGGCATCGCAAACGGTTTTAATACATTGGTATTGGTTCGTACTGCAAAACTATATGGCACAAGGACGAGAGAAAGCGAGCATTAGCCTCTCACCCCAATAGTGAGGCAAGTTATCTCAATATTTCATAAGAATGTTTCACTTAGTGATACAAGCACCAAGTGAAAGATTGTTTCAGGAATCCCCCCCCCACTACAGGCGACATCCTGATACAAAATAGCTCAGAAAACGCTTGTTAGTATCCCGGTGTATGAGCATATCAGGCGATCAGCAGTAAACTAATCTACACTCCATAAATATGAGGTAATGCGTGGGGGAATTCATTTTCTAGATCGGAACAGGTCTATCTATTATCTCTCCCGATGAAAAACGTTTCAACGAGTTGTCAGAATAACGCAGAGAACAAACCTTAGCTGGTGTCAGAATTGGCCGTAACCTGTTTAGTCAGTTCAATAATTAAATAAGTTGAACTCGGTAACTGTTTGAGTACAAATAAATAACGAAAAACGTGTGAAAATGAGCACGTGACGTAGATCAAAAGGCAAGGAAATTTGATCGGCGGAAGTGCTTGAACCAATTTCTTTTCACATTTTTCGGTCATCTTAGATTTCAAAATCACGAGTTTAAAACAAAACCACAAAATAAAACCAAATGAAAAACAAAACTGATCGGAAATAGACCTATTATTTACCACCTTTGCAATTTCCGCATTTTCTGATGAAAACATTATCGCCTCCCCTTATCCACCTGTTCCCACCCCTCCTATAAAATAATAGGGAGGGGTAGGTTTGTATATATAAAGAATTTTATTCATTGTGGTACTTAATGTGCTTTTAACGGTACCGAGTTTTGTGTCACAGTGTTACTTTGTTTTGTAGGTGGGCCAGTGTTGGAGGAACCTAGCACCTTGAAGGAACACTTATGAAAATAAAAAATATATATATCCTCGCAAATATCCGTCGGTATTCCTCGATAGAAGCGACCCAGGATGTTACACAGCAAGGGCCGTGTTCGAGTAAAAATAGTCTGAGTGAAACTTTTAAATGCCAAGGGTTCTCAGAGTGCAGGTCAGAGAAACTACGTTACTCCCAACCGGGGAAATTCTCTCTCTTATCTGGTGTGATTTCAAGGAGGTAAGCTGTACAGGATAGAACGATAATATTGCCGCCCTAGAAAACACGACATGATTCCATTTCCGTTTGATGAAAACCGGTTCCCTTTTTTTGTTGCAGACCACCTACTACTTGGCCAGTTGTGAACAAATCACAAGAGCAATAGGAGCCTTCTATTATGTCAGAAAGTGATACAATGTTCAACGAGCGAGATCGGAGATGCGCCGCTGCACAACTTATGCTCTCTACCGATATAAGTTATGACAACAAGTCTATTGTCAGCACCCTGGAAATGCATCGCTGGATTGCTACAAATAACAGAAACGTGCATAGGATAATGAAAACAAAGTTTCTGGCCACGTTTATGGTCTTTGGTGTAGTTCAAGTGAGGACCACATCATGCCACCTCACAACTTTGAAGTCGGCTTGAAAGTCAACACTAAAGAATATCTGAATGTACTGAAGAGTTTGCTGATCTGCTGGTACAATTAGATGGCTGCTTACAAACCCTGGGTGTGGCAACAGGACTCGGCGCCGGCCCACGTTCAAAGAGATCTAGGCTTAGATTCAGAAAGAATGTTACGACTTTATACCCTTCTCTCACTGGCTCCTTCCTCCCCCAACCTGAACCTGTTGGACTACTTTATTTGGTCATACGTCGAGAACATCACCAACTAGACCTCCCACAACACCAAAGCCAGCCTGATTTCAACCATCCGCCGAGTATTCACCGAGCTTCCGTCGGCACTTGTGGAAAAGCCATGCTACCAGTTTCGGACCCGTATCGAGACGATGATTAAGGCTGGCGGCGGCTAAATTAAATAGATGTCACCTCTACTACATAATCACACATTTACCTAAATTAATATTTTCTAGTAAAAGTTTTAAAATATAACTGTAGTGTTGTTTTCTTTAGAGCGACAACTTTATCGTTCCACTCTGTACGGTGTGCTGTTCCCAACGATGGGCAGGCGCGTATAATGTGACTACGGCTACTCGTCTATCTATCTGTCTCTCATACTTGTGTATACAAGTAACTGTGTCTCTCATAGTTTCAGATGACTGTTCATCGTTTTTAATCAACTTTTTTGGTGCGTTTTAGAAATAGGTATCAAGAAATTTGAAGTAATAGAAGTGTACAAAGTCTTTGCACGCTTTCTGAAGCCAAGCCTATGTCTCTTTGGACTTGTTGGGACATAGTCGTGATGTAAGCAATTCCGATCTACTTCTGAAGGTCGGCCCTGTCGGTGGGGTTTTAGAATACGCCAACTGCCCCCCCCCCCTGCAGAGGGTAAAAGTCCCTAAATGGGGGTCCTGGAAATGACCTTAAACTATATCCGATGGTGAGGCCCCAGCTTGCGGGTCCTGGAGAGTGTGGAGCCACCCTTTAATTGCCATTGCTCCCAGGTCCACTCTGACCCGGAGTAGTAGTACCTGTTAGGGTCCCAACTATGGGTTAAATAGAAACTGACTTGCAAAAAACAAATATATTCTATTAAAAAAATTTCTTCAAAATCACCGGATTCGGCATTAAATAACCTGAAAAGTTACTTGTATACACAAGTATGAGAGACAGATAGATAGACGAGTAGCCGTAGTCACATATGCCGTAAAACAAAAACAACCAACCAACCAACTTCTGAAGGTACTTTTTTTTTATAAACATCGGCGTCGGAGTTGGTTTATCAACCGAAGAAAAGAACATGGGTTCAAAACGACGATACACTTGTATAATAATAACAGAATAATATACGAGGGGCGTTCCAAAAGTAATGCCTCCTATTTTTATTCCGCCCGAATGGATCAAAGAGGATTGCAAATTGCATTGTTATGGTGACTAAACTTATGCATTTATGACCTGAAAGTTATTATTTTTATGATGACTGAATTCATGTATTTATGACGCGAAAACTTTATCTCTCTGTTGCAGATATTGATGGTGTTAGACTCTAAAAAAGCACTCTTTGTCATGTAGTGATACGTGATTGAATTTCTGGCAAAATGGATTGAGAATGGTGGTGACTATGTAGAAATGGTTACTGGATGATCGCATTTGACACACCGGTTCCCGTCAGATCACCGAAGCCACGCAACAATGAGCCTGACCAGTACCAGATGGGTGACCATTTGGGACTTCCAGGTGTTTTATGTACTCTCCGCTTATCTCGGCATTGTTTCCAGTCGTCCTGGATTTCTCCTTGCCACTGGACTCAAGCAGTGCTGATTCAGGAGAGGCGTGGTTGGTGATTGCGCAACTCTTGCCACACGGTTACACGTGCAGCTGCTCCTACAGGGCGTATCCTTTGTCTTTCGAGACTGAGCGGAGGCCTCACCATGTAAAAACATTATTTCTGCAGCACAATAGGTCACTTGCTTTTAATGACACCACTCCCGTTTTCGTAAGTGTTAAACATTTTTAATAAAATAGGAGGATCTACTTTTAAAACGACCTCCCCTCCCCTCGTATGGCAAAGCGAGCTCCGAACGCCTATGTATAGCCATTGTTCATCACTGGCAAAAGTGCATTGAGAATGCTGATGACAACGTAGAAAATTAAATTCTGAATCATGAAAGGCCGCTCGTTTTAAAGGTACCACTCCCATCGTCGTAGCTCTTCAACTTTTTTAGGTTTTAAAATGGCAGTTTGGAACAATCTTCGTAACAAGGCAATGAAACAAAACCCGCCTTCCGATGGAAGAGATAATGTCTTGGAGAATGTTTTCCAAGTGCCTAACTGAACCTCATGCCTCATTCTGACTAAGAAAGTTTTGATGGTGGCGATGCAGCTTCTAGGATGTCAGAATGATGTCATGATGGCCAACATTACTTTCAAGTTGTGGGATTTTTTTTCCAAAGGGGTCACCACTTATCAAAGCCCCAGGGCCACTCGAGGATAATGGTTAATGAGTGTACAATGTTAAAGGGGAACATGTCAGTCATCGATAGTAGTGGAAATTTGATAAATTGAATTACTTAAGGATATAGCATCAAGAATTTGTTTATGTTGAACTTGAAGACAACCATATTGCAATCAGTTGGAAAGCAGGAAAACGGAACAGAGTTCCACAGGCGTGCAATTGTAAGAAAGAAGCTTTGTTTGTGGAATCTACGTTTAGGTTTAGGCACAGATAAAGAGTGGGGGAAATTATTGATAGTGGTTTCAGATAGACGAGTGTTTTTCGTGATAGTTAGGCCAGGGGGGGCACCATAGATTGGAGTTCACAAGAGTACTTGCCATTAAAATAACGATAAAGCGGGGACAGGCTCGCGACGTCTCTTCTGTGGGAAAGAGATTCCAGTGAAGAACAAAGGGCATGAAATCTATTTTGAACTTTTTCAAGGCAGGATAAGCTGCTTCTAGCAGCTCCTCCCCAGATGTGGCAACAGTACTCCATCCTTGGACGCACTTGACTCTTATACATGCAGAGAATTGCATCAGCAGTGAGATATCTAATGGAACGATAGAACGATCCCACCATTTTCCCAGCAGCCCTGGCAACGGATTGGATGCACGTGTTCCATCTCAGATCAGGAGTAAAGGTAAAACCCAGAAGTTTGTCAAAACATGGAGCCTCCACATTCATTTCAGCTGATGCCAGACAGGGACCAGAGCGTTGACGATGGAAAGATAGAAGTTTTATCTTAGATGCATTAAAATTAACCAGCCACCTCTTTCCCCATTGCACCACCTGCTCAAGATCAAAGGAGAGAGAATCAGAAAGAACTTGGTCGTTTACAGCCTTTGAAGTGTTGCTATAGATCGTAGGGTCGTCAGCATAATTGTCTAAAAGTCATTTTAGAATGTGATTTGGGAGATCATTGATGTAGATCAGAAAGAGATTTGGGCCCAGATGTGATTACTGAGGGACTCCAGCATTAATGCTGTGAGCTTCAGATTTTTGCCCATCAACAACTGTAGCGATATTCTGCATTCAACATGAGATGAGTTAGATAATGTAAAAAGTGAAATTTCTATTTGTAAGTCAAACTTAGCTTTGTCTAACAACATGGATTTAAATGGGACACTAAATAACTACTAAGGCTTCGTTGTTATATGTTTTGGTTTCGATTCTAGCTGAGGGCACAAAGTTATATTTTTTATAACTTTTGAAATCATCACCATATATTAGATACTATCAACTATGTCACCGTAGAGGCATAGGCCATCCACAACGTTGTAGATGCTTTTATAGCGAGAAGTTCAAGGGTCCTGGCCCCACGTCCAATCTTCCCAGAAGGTACATACAGCGCATAGCCTTCCCAAATGGTCACCCATCTGGTGCTGGCAAGGCTCAACGTTGCTTAACTTCGGTGGTCTGTCGAGAACCATGATTGTGCCGTACTTCAATTGAACATTTGGCTCTATAGTAATAAATAGTATAAATTGTGAGTGACAACAAGTCTCCCCAGTTTTCCAGCACTTTCTATCTCTTTCAGTAAGTATTGCAAATTACTTTGCGTTATGGCAACTGCCAATTATCATTGATTCCTCACTAAGAACGATCATTAATCTTCTTTGGGTTTCGAGTCAGAATATGCTCTCCAAGGTCACAATACTGTTTGTATTTTCACACTACATGCCTGGTTATTGCTCTACCTATGTAACAAACAAACAAACAAAAGTAAATAAATAAAATCGGGATAGGCATTTTTTAATTTTTTTAACAAAACCATTTGTTCCCGTTACTCTCTCGTCTCGACACCACTTAAAAAGTTCATCCAATCTAGCTCGCGTTTCTCTTTCTTCCGACCGCACGCTGATCACAGCCGGCCCATTCTCGCCTTCACGTTACTCGTTCCACTCCCGATTTTTTTTCTACCTGACCACATTTTTTTTGTTTGCCTTTTTCTTTTCCCGCTAGCTCGTACATGCCTTCTAATTTGTATACGCGTTCAAACGACCTTTCTGCTGTTAATACAATCGCTTGCTATTCATCCTGCGGTTGCTGCGGCTGCTGCTATTGCTGCTGCTGCTGATGATAATATTTTACTACACGCTCGTGTGCGGTCTGTTACACCTAATCGTTCTTTCCATTATCCTTACCTCTTCATGACTATTTAGTGTTATATCAGCCAACACATTGTATTTGGAGTAAGGCGTAGTTTATATTTTTGACAGTTTTAATTCATATTATGTCGATTTACGCATTCGAGGATTTTCTTGGAAATTTCAGCTGTTTTAATCATTGCAGTCCGTTGTATAATCTTATTCTCCCCTTCGATTCCAATTTTTTTAGTGTTCTTTTTTTTTAGTTTTTTTCTTCTTTTACTGTTCCTTGTGCTCCTATGATTATTGGTATCATATCAACTTCCTTCACGTTTCATATTCGTTTACGTTATTTATTTCATGTATCTACTTTGTTTTTCCGTCGCCTTTATCTTTACACAGGTGTTTGTTGGGACGGCAAAATTTACAATTTGCCAGTTTTTCTTTCGTGTCGGTTCTTGTATCTGTTGGAGCTAATTTGCTGCATTCACTTATGTGATTTATTGTTTCGCCTTTGCGGACACAGTGTCTACATTTACTGTTTCCTGACGGTGATCTATTTTAGTTTTAATATAGTTAATTATAGATGCGTCTGTGGCGTCGCTTTGCCAACAGAAACCGCATTTACAGTTTCTATGGAGTAGGCATCTCACTGCCGATGCACTCCTCTCTCTCTCTCTCTCTCTCTCTCTCTCTCTCTCTATATATATATATATATATATATATATATATATATATATATATATATATATATGAGAGCCAGGTACGCCATAAAGTGGAGTATTGTTGCCACATCTGGGCAGAAGCTGTTCGACGTACACTATTCAGCCTTGATAGAGTTCAAAACCGGCTTCGAAACCTAGTAGAGATGTCCTTTTCTTTTCCCTGCGATCTCTTTCCCACAGAAGAGACGTTGCTCTATCTCTATTTTCATGGAAAGTGCTTCACTGAAATCCAGTCTATGGTTCCCGCTTACCAAACTTTCACACAAATCACTCGACTAACTACAACCACTATATACGATTTCTCCCACTCTCTAACTGTGCCTTAATCTAAAGGCAGATTCCATGAAGAGAGCTTTTTTCCCAGAACTGCCCGCTTGTGGAACACTGTTCCGCTGGCCAACTTCTTAGTTGAATACAACATGGTAGCCTTCAAATCCAATGTAAACAAATTTTTGTTGACCTGTCCCCATAAATAATGAAATTCTACACAATTTACACTATTGACAATTACTACACTAGCACCTTACATTTATTAACTCCTTATCCTCGAGTTACCTTCGGGCCTTGATAAGTCATGACGTTCAAGTAAAAAGGAACAGTAGTAGTACCATCAGTATAATGTTCTACTTTTCCCTTTCCTCTTCCTTTTTTCTTCTTTTTGTCTTCTTTTTTCTTCTTCTTTTTCTTCTTATTCTTCTTCCCTTTCCTCTTTCTTTTCTTCTTCTATTGTTATTAATGTTCATTTTCCTTTGTTATTTTATGTTTCGTTATTTGTTTATTTATTCGTGATTTTACTTTTTATCTTGCCCCTACTCCTACAAAATCTTTCATTTTCTTTTTTTCTTTCTTTCTCTTCTCTTCCTAATTTTCGTTTTCTTTTGTCACTTTTCTTTCCCGCTTTTTTTTTTTTTTTTTTTTTTGAACGAACAACATACTTAACAATCTGCTATTTCCCAAATTCAACCCATCTTGCCGCCGGTCATTACCAGTGAAATATGCATTTATATCTGCCGTTAATACCGTTAAATATTGTCCCAACAAATTATCCGTAATAAACCTAATTTCGGACCGGAACACACACCGTCGAGTTTTCTTAATCCTCTTTATTCTAAATCTGTATCAGTGGAGGGGAGCTATATAAGAAGGGTCATTGGGGGCATTTTGGCGCTGGGTGGGTGCACTGTTTGTTTAGTCTGATTGGTTGGATGACACAGTAAATATCCTTCGTATTCTTAAATAAAAAATTGCACAGATCGAGTCTTCAAGATATTTCTAACCCCCATCTGCCTGCCAACCCCTACCACGCCTTTGATGACCTTCCCCCCGTCCTCTCTTGGTCTAGTGTTCTGTCTATTCATACATAACGGATTCTGTTATAGGTTGACCTGCCCGAGAGTCAGAGACGATGGACGACTACGAAGGACTCACCCCACTTTCTCCTCTTCCTGTCCCCGTTTCACCTGTGTTGTTAATGAGTTATTAGGGGTCGGGCGTTTGGAAGAATGGCTTCTTGTTACAAAGAAAGAAATGGGGGAAAGAAGAAAAGAAGGGCGAGAAAGAAAGGGTGAATGTGTTTTGAAAGAGGAAAAAGAGGGGCGAGAAACGAAGAGGAGAATTATAAGTGCGCGTGAATAGTAGAAATTAGTGATCATAGATAAAGGTTGAAAGAGAGAGAAAGGGGGGAGAAGAGGGAAGAAAGGAAGAAAGAAAACGTGAAAAGCCGGTCCTGAAAGAAGAAGAAGAAGAAGAAGAAGAAGAAGAAGAAGAAGAAGAAGAAGAATGAAGAGGAGAAGAAAAAGGAGGGATAGAAAAACGAGAAGAAATAGAAAAACACAAAAAACAAAGAGAAGCAGAAGAAGAAGAAGAAGAAGAAGAAGAAGAAGAAGAAGAAGAAGAAGAAAGAGAAAAAAGTTGAAAAAGAGATAAAAATGAACAAAGAAAAAGAGAAAAAGAACAAGAACAAAGAGGAGACGAAAAAGGAGAACGTACAAAAAGAAAATAAGAGAAAAGAAAGAGAAGAACAGACAAAAGAAAGTGAAGAAAGAAAAAAGAAAAAGAAAAAATAAACTAAGAAAGAAACTATAAAAGATAAGAGAAAGTTAGAAAAAAAGGGGAAAAACAATAAATTAAAAAGCCATGGCATGAATAAGGAAACTTTAAGAAAGAAATAACAGGAAAAGAAGAAGAAGAAGAAGAAGAAGAAGAAGAAGAAGAAGAAGAAGAAGACGAAGAAAGGAAAGGGAGAAGAAAAGTACAAAAGAAAGGAGAAAAGAAAAAGGAAAAACGAAAGCGAGGAAAAAGAGGAAAGACAAAAAAGAAAAGTAAAGAAAGAAAGCATAAAAGAAGAAAAATAGTCGAGGAAGAAGAAACCATGGAAGCGGGAGGGGGGGGGGGCAGAGAAAAGAATAAAAAGAAATGAAACATGCCACACAAAATATATAGTATAAAAATGTAAGTGAGGAGAAAGAAATAACGAAAGAGAGGATGAAGAAAGAAAAGAAGAAGAAGAAGAAGAAGAAGAAGAAGAAAAAGAAGAAGAAGAATTCGATGTAAATTAGTTGTGTTGGTGTAGGGGTGTTGGTTGATGAAGTTTCGGAAATTCGGCAAGTGTCTATGCATCCAGTCGTTCCGGCTGACCCGAGCGAATGAACAGTTTCATAAGTCACTGATGACGGGGTCTTGACATCTCTTCAGGGTGACTCAAGTCGGCGTTCAATGTCTCCGACGGTGGCGGATCCCCCGCCCATCTGTCGACTGCTCCCCGCTGCCAACCTACCGGCGTACCTACGCCGTATGTATGTCACTGCACTTGGCTCATTTGCATAATCCACACACACACACACACACACACACGCATGCGCGCGCACACACAAACTACATGTAAATCACCCACCTACCCACGTATCAGTCTCGAAGGAAGCTTTGCAAACGTCGTCAAGGCTTAAGAATACAGACAATATTAAACAGCCCCTAATGACGTTGATTAAGGTGACCTTGACCGATACCCCTATATGAACCCGCAAACAAATTGAGGGCTCGTTTAATATGTCAAACATAACAAAAATAAAAATAGAAATCTATTCTTTTTCTTGTCATAATCTTTTAAATACCCAACTAAATCGAGAGGGAGGGTTATTGTCATGTTGAATACCGTCGCGATTAAGACACTAACAGAGGAAATTATAAAACTGGCTTGACATTTGGAAAAGAAAACAGTTTAACAAAAAAAGTTATTTCACTTGTCAACGTTATGGGCCAAAAACAATCAAGAATTTTTGTAAAATGCACCCCACACCGCCTCGAAACGGACAACATACGGATTGTAGCGAGAAACGTTTTATTACTAACTAACGAGGGGTACCCGGCGTTGCCCGGGTGTTTTGAGGTGTGTGTGAAAACTCCGGGGGGGGGGGGTAAAATAAAAAAAAAATGTTTTGGTAGGTAAGTATGAGGATCGAACCCGAACCGTTGAGGCAAAGTTGTAAATTAAAGTGTGAAAAAAAAAGTGTGACGGTTTTAACCATTGGGCCACCACGAGATGCTAACGGAAGCACGTTTGAATTTATTTAATTACTTGGATTTGGCAGGTGCACGTTTTAATGACTTAATGAGGTCAAGTTTGACTGCGGGATGGTATTTGATTTACTGCGGGAACGCTTTTTTTATTTTTATTTTCCCAAGATGTTATAGGAAAAAGACTAACCCACATGCGGCGAGCGACAAATGTTGAATATTTATCTTCCCGAAGTCGAGCAAATTAAATAGACAGGCGAGCTTCGTTGTTAACTCTGAGATATTACGATTTACATGTGATATAAAAAATATAAAAAAGTTGTGAACCGACCGACCGATTCTCTGAAAAAAGCCTTTTGTAGACATACAGAAAAAGCGAACAGACATACAAACATACATACATTTTCGCTTTTATATTTACAGAAGGAGAAGCACTCTGGCCTATTAAAATTTGCCTACGCAGTCCTTTTGACATTTCCCGGTCGCAATAAAACTTCTAAGAGGAGAGGCAAGAAACACCTAGGAGTACATATAACCAATACCACAGCCCGATAGATAAAAGGCCACTGGAAAAGGTCTAGTTCCCGTCGGACTGATTGTTTAAGAACGAATCATTGACTGTTACTTAGTAGCCCAGCTTTCAAATCTTATACTGCTCCGGCCATTTTCGGAACTGGTTCGGGATTCTCCGTCAATTTACTGAAATACTTTGGATACCCATTAATTACAAGGACTAAAATTTTCAGTCTGTTAGAATTATTTTATCGAACAGACTCACCAAATGTGAAATTATAGCAAAACAAAATATTAGGTTGGCGCAAAAATGATGTCGTTTTAAGACGCTGGAAATATCTATCTATCTATCTATCTATCTATCTATCTATCTATCTATCTATCTATAAAAGTGAACGTGTCTGTGTATCTTTCTGTCTGTCTATCTGTGTATCTGTCAGTCTGTGTGTCTACATTTCCCTACGCAATAATTCTGTCAATATTAAGTCTACAGACTCGAAATTTTATATATAGTGTATTGAGATTTGGGAAAATCGATGTGATCGGTTTTCGGTCAGAAATTTGGCGACTAAGGGGTCAAAGTTCAACGATTTGACCTTTGAGAACTCTACAAACCTCCACCAACAACTTTGGGTCTAAACAGTTGAAATTTTAGATATATGTTCCTTGGACATGGATCTAATTTAATAACTTGATTTAAGCCTAAAACAATAAATGTTAAGGGGTTAAAAAGGAGTCAAAGTTTTAAAAAATTGACCGCTTTTTTAGTTTTTGATCAACGTACACCTCCAAATACCCGGGTAACGCCGGGCACCCATGCTAGTATATCTATAAAAGTGAACGTGTCTGTATGTGTGTATGTGTGTGTGTCTGTGTCTGTGTGTCTGTGTGTGTACATTTCCCTACGCAATAACTTTGTCAATTTAAAGTCTACAGACCCGAAATTTGATATACATGGTACTGAGATTTGGGAAAATCTTTGTGATTGGTTTTCGGCCAGACATTTGGCTGTCGAGGGGTCAAGGTTCAACGATTTTACCTTTGAGAACTCTACCAAACTCCTCCGCCAACTTTGAGTCTAAACAGTTGAAATTTTAGATATATGTTCCTTGGACATGGATCTAACTTAATAACTTGATTTGAGCCCAAAACAATAAATTTTAAGGGGTCATAATAGGGTTCAAAGTTAAAAAAATTGACCGCTTTTTTGCTCAACATACACCTCCAAACACCCGGGCAACGCCGGACTGAAAGGCTAGTATATTTATAACAGTTGAAGTGTATGTCTGTCTGTCTGTTTGTCTGTTTGTGATTTGGGAAAATCTTTGTAATTCGTTTTCGGCCATAAATTTTGTTGTTAAAGGGTCAAAGTGCAACGACTTGACCTTTGAGAACTCTACCAAACTCCTCCGCCAATTTTGAGTATAAACACTTGAAATTTCAGATGTAGGTTCCTTGGACATGGATCTAACCTAATAACTTGATTTGAGCCCAAAACAATAAATTTTAAGGGGTCATAATAGGGGTCAAAGTAAAAAAAATGACATCTGCGGTCTCTATCAAATTACTCAAACAATTTCTAGTCTAAACATTTGAAATTTTACATAAAGTGTATTCAGAGATAGGGGAAGCTTTGTAATCGGTTTGGGTCGAAAATTTGAGCTACCAATATATAAATGTATGTATGTATGTATGTATGTATGTATGTATGTATACCTAAAACTTTCGACCGAGGCGACTGATTATCACAAGATCAGTATCATTTTGAAGCTCGGCCTTTCAGACGACAAATATCGAAAAATTGGCTAAAAACATTTATTTGTTCACCTGCAACTGGGCACTTTTCTACAGGGAGGGGTCGCTTTTGTCGCCGATATATTCGAAAATTTTCCCCTCTTTTCAATTATCTAGCCTTAATTTAAATCTACGTTACTTCCGATTTAGCGGTGGTCCTAACAGTAAAGACGGCACGATGTTCCCGTTTTTTTCCTCGTTCCTGGTACGGGTTCGAGCCTACCTTCCTACTCCCACTTTTTTTTTAAAAATTGACATTTGCGATCTCTTCTAAATTACTCAGTTAATTTTTGGTCTAAACATTTTAACTTTACCATGAAGTGTATTCAGGCATAGGGCAAGTTTTTTAGTCGTTTGATTTTGCTGAAAATTTGACTTCCAAGAGGTCAAAGTTCAAAAGATTTTACCTTTGCGGTCTCTAGCAAACTATTAAGCCAATTTTGGGTCTAAACATTTGAAATTTAAGCAAAAGGGTATTCAGTAATGCAACAAGCTTTTTAATAAGTTTTGGGCCGAAAATTTGGTTTGCAATCGGTTAAAGTTGAAAATGTTAACCTTTGCAGACTCTACCAAACTCCTCCACCAATTTTCGGTTTATACACTTGAAATTTTAGATGTAGGTTACTTGGACATTGGTCAAACATTTTTTTTTTTTACTCATGTTCACCCCTTACAAAGCATATCGCCACTTGGACATAAGGGCTACTATTTGGGGCCATGTCTAGGAAAGATTAACAAGATATTTGTGCATGTTACATTTAAACTTCTGCATATCAGTACAGCCAGGGAAGCAGGCAGCAGGAAGGGAATTCCAACGTCTAGCTGTTCGAGAGAAGAAACTATTATAATAGACAACTTTCTGGCATTTAGGGACAATAGCAGTGAAGGGGTGAGATCTTATTGCTAAGTGGGTTTGTCGGGGGTATGTACGTCGAGGGGGTACAAGTGAAAGTTCATCAGAACACATTCTATTAAAATATTTGTAAAACAGGCAAAGCGATGCAACATTGCGGTGATGAGACAGGGGCTGGAACTTAGTTGATAAAGTTGGGACCGATTAGATTGACAACTCTTTTTTGGACTTTATCGAAGAGGGAGAGACTAGTGGTAGATGCACCAGCCCAGATGTGTCAACAATACTCCATGCATGAGCGAATAGTGGCCTTTTAAAAGTACAGGATACTCTCAGGCGTGAGTGGTCGTCTAGCTCGATAGAAGGAACTCACCTTCTTTTCAGCAGCCTTTACAATGTCCTCTCTGTATTTGTTCCAGTTCATATTGCCCGCAAATGTAAGGCCGATAAGTTTGAAGGTAAAATTCTTAGGTAGGGTGCTATTTGTTATGGATATATGGGGTTGGGGAGGCGTCTTGTAATTATTAAATGAGAGCAGCTTAGTTTTACTAGCATTAAATGTTGCCATCCATTTACGGCCCCATTCAACTATAGTCTGGAGGTAATTTTCTAACGATTCTGCGATAGTCTTAGATTTATGTACATCTGTTCTTCCCTCATTCATATTATAGAGCATTGTATTTTAATTTAATCTGAACGTTGTATTTTAATTTAATTTAAGCTCAAAACAATAAATATTCAGGGGTCAAAGTTAAAAAAAATTGACGTCTGCCGTCTCTGTCAACTTTTTTCTATGGTAAGGAAGCCTATTTTATAGAAAGGCATTACCGTATATATTCACACATTTTAATACACACACACACACGCACACACACACACACACACACACACACACACACACATATATATATATATATATGTGTGTGTATATATATATAGTCACCACATACAGTACTGTTTCCTTGTATCGCAACGCATCAGTATGGTTAGACAAGCAACTTTCTCTAGCCGGAGATTGAACTTTCTACCCATTGACTCATGGATCGGTGCTCGCAAATGACCTCAACAAATGTTCATTTAAATAAACACATAACCCTTGTGCCGGTTGGTTGGTTGTTTTTGTTTTACGGCACATAAACCCTTTTTAGGTTATTTAATGCCGAATCCAGTGATTTTTAAGAACAATTTTTTTTATAGAGTATATATATATATATATATATATATATATATATATATATATATATATATATATTTTTTTTTTAAGTCGGTTTCTATTTAAGCCATAGTTGGGACCCTAAAGGTACAACCACTCCGGATCAGAGTGAACCTGGGAACTATGGTAATTAAAGGGTGACTTCACACTCCCCAGAGCCCGCAAGCTGGAGCCTCACCATCGGATATAGTTTAAGGTCATATCCAGGACCATCGTGCTCGAACTACTAGTTTATTTACAAACAAGCAAAGAGCGAGTCTCGCTTTATAGCCAAATAAGTAGCGGGTGAGATACATTTGCGACAGTTCTCAACCAAAGCGCAGAGCTTATATATATAGTGATCCACACACGGTACTGTTTCGTTGTATCACAACTCATCAGTGCAGCTAGACTAGCACCCTTCTCCAGCCGGGGATTGAACCTACAACCGGGATGGTAGTCGGCAATTCCACCCATTGACCCATGGGATCGGTGCTCGCAAATGACCTCAACAAATGTCCATTTAAATAAACACTCGCCCAGCACTTTATTTTCTTTACATATTTTAAAATGTGTACACTTTGAAAGTTATCCTCTGATAACACTTTACACGTAATCCTAACTTTGTTTTTATTGTCATTTCTCCCCAAAGAAGACACAGAGCAACTTAGTCATAAAGGACTATTATTTGAGACTAGATTTGCAGGGATACTATTTAGGGGGTTGGGCAGCGATATTTCTGTTAACATTATACTTGAACTTCTGCATGTCAGTATAATCAGGGAAGCAGGAGTCCGGAGGGGGATTCCAAAGTGCAGTAATCCAACGGAGAAAAGCTATTCGAGTAGAAAGTTTTATGACATCTAGTGTAGAGGTGGGATTTTGCTGCTTGTCGGGTTTGTCGAGGATATTGTCGCCGAGGAGGTACTAGTGCTTTGAGTTAGTCAGAGCACTTGTTATTGAAATATTAACTTGAACATAACCCTTCAGGTGTTTACTGTCGGCTGCCTCTTTACAATTTGAGGGAGGGGGGCTTTACAAATAGTATATTGCTTTGGGTATTCCCGGAGCTAACTCGGGATTTGCTGGCAAAATACCCATTCATGACAATTACCAAATTCTTCAGTTAATTTCATCTGTCTGTTTAAACGTATGTATGTATGTATCTATGTTTCGCAAAAACTTTCGATAGAAGTGACGGATTTTCCCGAAATCGGTATCATTTTAAAGCAGGACCCTTCAGAGGACAATTATCGAAAAATTGGCCAAAAACATTAATGCCTTCACTCCTGACTGGGCATTTTTCTTCAGGGGGGGAGTGTTTTTTTTTTCGCCGGTATATTTTAAAGTCATCGCCTCTTTCGATTGTCTAACCTTAATTTAAACCTAAGTCACTTCCGGTTTGGCGATGAGTCCAACAGCTAACGCGTCACGTTTTTTAAAAATTTTTCACTTTCTTTTCCTCCTTAGCGGTACGGGTTCGAGCCTACCTGCCTACTAGCACTTTTTTTTTTGTAGCTCAACACACACCTTCAAACCACCGGGCAACGCCGGGCACCCAGGCTAGTATATAACTAATTACGACATTAAGTAGATAACATTAGTTTTAATTGAAATTGACATTATCATCCTAACATCGAGCGTATTCGAAGATTCTATTGTTGGTATTGGTTTCTCTGATATTTTCCTCAAAATACACCAGGCACGTACGGGATGGACCACATGAAGGTTACCAAGGCCCTAAATGAACGTTTGTGGAACAAAGTGGATTCGAACATAGGAAAGCCAGTTGGACAATCCGTGTCGTTAACCACTAATCACTATCACCCCCTGAAATTGACATTAAACAAGTAAGTAATGGATGGTCTTCTCGGACAGAGTGCATACGCTTTATAGATCATTTTGTAGAATAAAACTGGAACCCTGCCACTCGTCCCAAACAGTTAAAATGCAGGTTGAGAACTGGTGGGCTCTCTCTACCGTGCTAGAAAGCTACTTATGCCTGAAAGTATCCTGTACCTCTATAAGGCCACCATTCGCCCATGAATGGAGTATTATTGTCACATTTGGCCAGGTGTATCAGCTAATAGCCTCTTACTCCTAGACAAGGTTCAAAAGAGAGTCGCCAACCTGATAGGTCCTGACCTGTCATCTAGGCTTCAGCCTCTGTCCCATCGACGAAGTGCTGCATACCTCTGCCTGTTCTACAAGTACTTTAATGATGAATGCTCTGACGAACTGCAAGCACTTGTATCCCCTCGACGTAAATAACCCCGACAAACCTGACAAGCAACTAAATACCACCCCTACACAGTAAAGATCCTTAGGTGTAAGAAAGCGTTCTACTCCAATAGTTTCTATCTCAGAACTGCTAGACTTTGGAATTCCCTTCCCGGACTCTGCTTTCCCAACTGTACTGACATGCAGAAGTTCAAGTATAATATGAATAGACATCTTGCTACTCATCCTCCTTGATAATATCCCTGCAACTTATGTCCCCGATAGTAGCCCCCTACATACAAGTGGCACTATGCCTTGTTTGAGGTGAAAAAGATCTTGGAGTATTTTGCATTTAAAATAGTTTTCCTATTATTTTCGCCTCCGTGTATATTCATATATTTCAAGTTATCCAGCATTACACAATGCGTTCTACAGCGGTCTCTATTCTGCATTTTTGTATAATCTCATCCAATCGTAATAAATTCTGCACAAGAATTACCAAAGTAGGTTAATCGCGGGTATGCACACTGCCCATAAAAAACACGGCTATTGTTTTTTTATTGCAAAATTAATTTTTCACATATGTCAAGGCTATTCTACAAAATATCGTAAGAAAATACTTCAAAAGTTCATTATGATTTTTATATGATTGGCGCTTTTTCGTTTTAGAGCGAAAACCGGAAGTCAAAAAAAATGAATTATCATTAAAAACCAATAGTATCAGTTTAATTTTATGTCAATTTTAACCAAAACAAGTGAAGCATGTATGGTCCACCGTGAGTGCACAGTGAACGAGACATAAAAAAATGACTAAGTTCAGTATTTGCCCCCACTATTCAGCCCCAAAATCCCCAAGGCTTTTTTTTTTTAATTTTGAGTACATCACCATGCAAAACTGCTAAATGGACACCTTGCGATTATTGTTGTTGTTGCTGTTATAGTTGTTTTTTGTTGTTGTTGTTATTGTTCGTTTTAATTGTTGTTTTTTTTGTTTTTGTTCTTATAATTGTTGCTGCTATTGTTGTTGTAATTGTTGTTCTTGCACTTCTTTGTTTTTGTTTTTGTTCATATTGTTGTTGGTGTTATCGTTATTATTATTATTGTTGTTATTGTTTCATAATTTTGTGATTGTTATTGCTATAATTCTTGTTATTATTGTTGTTGTTGTTGTTATTCTTCTTCTTCTTCTCTATCTCATTACTTTACTTTTTCTTCTTCCTTTTCTTTATCTTTTTTATTCTTATTTCTTTTGCCTTCATATTTCTTTTTTCTTACTTCTTTTTTTCTTATTTCTTTTTTAGTATTTCTTTTGTCTTCTTCTTTCTTTCTTTTTTATTTCTTTTTTCTCATTTCTTTTTTCTTATTTCTTTTCTTCATATTTCTTTTATCTTATTTCTTTTTTCTTATTACTTTTTGTCTTATTTCTTTTTTCTTATTTCTTTTTTTCTTATTTCTTTTTTCTTATTTCTTTTTTTCTTATTTCTTTTATCTTATTTCTTTTTTCTTATTTCTTTTTGTCTTATTTCTTTTTTCTTATTTCTTTTTTTCTTATTTCTTTTTTTCTTATTTCTTTTTTTCTTACTTCTTTTTTCTTATTTCTTTTTTCTTATTTCTTTTTGTCTTTTTTCTTTTCTTTCCATATTTCGTTTTTTTCTTATTTCTTTTTTTTCATATTTCTTTTTTTAATATTTCTTTTTTCTTATTTCTTTTTTCTTATTTCTTTTTTCATATGTCTTTTTTCTTATTTCTTTTTTTCTTATTTTTTTTTCATATTTCTTTTTTTTCATATTTCTTTTTTTTCATATTTCTTTTTTTCATATTTCTTTTTTTTTTCATATTTCTTTTTTTCTTATTTCTTTTTTTCTTATTTCTTTTTTTCTTATTTCTTTTTTTCATATTTATTTTTTTTTCATATTTATTTTTTCTCTTATTTCTTTTTTCTTATTTCTTTTTTTCATAATTCTTTTTGTCTTATTTCTTTTTTTTTATATTTCTTTTTTTCTTATTTCTTTTTTTTCATATTTCTTTTTTTCTTATTTCTTTTTTTCTTATTTCTTTTTTTCATATTTCTTTTTTTTCATATTTCTTTTTTTCTTATTTCTTTTTTTCTTATTACTTTTTTTTCATATTTCTTTTTTTCTTATTTCTTTTTTTCTTATTTCTTTTTTTCATATTTCTTTTTTTCTTATTTTTTTTCATATTTCTTTTTTCCTATTTCTTTTTTTCTTATTTCTTTTTTTCTTATTTCTTTTTTTCATATTTCTTTTTTCTTATTTCTTTTTTTCTTATTTCTTTTTTTCTTATTTCTTTTTTTCTTATTTCTTTTTTTCTTATTTCTTTTTTTCATATTTCTTTTTTCCTATTTCTTTTTTTCATATTTCTTCTTTTTTTTTTTCTTTTTTTCATATTTCTTTTTTCATATTTCTTTTTTTCTTATTTCTTTTTTTCTTATTTCTTTTTTTTTCATATTTCTTTTTTTCTTATTTCTTTTTTTTTCTTATTTCTTTTTTTCTTATTTCTTTTTTTCTTATTTCTTTTTTTCATATTTCTTTTGTCTTATTTCTTTTTTCTTATTTCTTTTTTTCATATTTTTTTTCATATTTATTTTTTCTTTTTTCATATTTCTTTTTTTCTTTTTTTCATATTTCTTTTTTTCATATTTCTTTTTTTCTTTTTTTCATATTTCTTTTTTTCATATTTCTTTTATTCTTATTTTTTTTCTTTTTTTCATATTTCTTTTTTTCATATTTCTTTTTTTCATATTTCTTTTTTTCTTTTTTTCATATTTCTTTTTTTCATATTTCTTTTTTTCATATTTCTTTTTTTCTTTTTTTCATATTTCTTTTTTTCATATTTCTTTTATTCTTATTTTTTTTTCTTTTTTTCATATTTCTTTTTTTCATATTTCTTTTTTTCATATTTCTTTTTTTCTTTTTTTCATATTTCTTTTTTTTATATTTCTTTTTTTCTTTTTTTCATATTTCTTTTTTTCTTTTTTTCATATTTCTTTTTTTCATATTTCTTTTATTCTTATTTTTTTTCTTTTTTTCATATTTCTTTTTTTCATATTTATTTTTTTCATATTTCTTTTTTTCTTTTTTTCATATTTCTTTTTTTCATATTTCTTTTTTTCATATTTCTTTTTTTCTTTTTTTCATATTTCTTTTTTTCATATTTCTTTTTTTCATATTTCTTTTTTTCACATTTTTTTTTTTTTATATTTCTTTTTTTCTTTTTTTCATATTTCTTTTTTTCATATTTCTTTTTTCATATTACTTTTTTCATATTTCTTTTTTTCTTTTTTTCATATTTCTTTTTTTCATATTTCTTTTGTCTTATTTCTTTTTTCATATTACTTTTTTCATATTTCTTTTTTTCATATTTCTTTTTTTCATATTTCTTTTATTCTTATTTTTTTTCTTATTTCTTTTTTTCTTATTTCTTTTTTTCATATTTCTTTTTTCATATTTCTTTTTTCTTATTTCTTTTTTTCATATTTCTTTTTTCTTATTTCTTTTTTTCTTATTTCTTTTTTTCATATTTCTTTTTTTTCTTATTTCTTTTTTCTTATTTCTTTTTTTCTTATTTCTTTTTGTCTTATTTCTTTTTTTTCATATTTATTTTTTTTCTTATTTCTTTTTTCTTATTTCTTTTTTTCTTATTTCTTTTTTTCATATTTCTTTTTTTTCTTATTTCTTTTTTCTTATTTCTTTTTGTCTTATTTCTTTTTTCATATTTATTTTTTCATATTACTTTTTTCATATTTCTTTTTTTCATATGTCTTTTTTTTCATATTTCTTTTTTCTCTTATTTCTTTTTTCTTATTTCTTTTCTTCATATTTCTTTTTTCTTATTTCGTTTTTTTCATATTACTTTTTTTTCATATTTCTTTTTTTTCATATGTCTTTTTTCTTATTTCTTTTTTTCTTATTTCTTTTTTTGTTCATATTTCGTTTTTTTCTTATTTCGTTTTTTTCATATTTCTTTTTTTCTTATTTTTTTTTATTTCTTTTTTTCTTATTTCTTTTTTCTTATTTCTTTTTTTCATATTTATTTTTTTTCTTATTTCTTTTTTTCTTATTTCTTTTTGTCTTATTTCTTTTTTTCTTATTTCTTTTTTTCTTATTTCTTTTTTTTATTTCTTTTTTTCATATTTCTTTTTTTTCATATTTATTTTTTCTCTTTCTTCTTTTTCTTATTTCTTTTTTTCTTATTTTTTTTTTCTTATTTCTTTTTTCTTCATATTTCTTTTTTCTTATTTCTTCTTTTCATATTTCTTTTTTTTCTTAAATCTTTTTTCTTATTTTTTCATATTTCTTTTTTTCTTATTTCTTTTTTCATATTTCATATTTTTTCATATTTTTCAAAAAATAAATAAGAAAAAAAAGAAATAAGAAATATATCTTTTTTTTCTTATTTATTTTTTTCTTATTTATTTTTTTTTCATATTTCTTTTTTTCTTATCTTGTTTCTTCTTTTTTTCTTATCTTGTTTCTTATCTTGTTTCTTTCTTGTTTTTCTTATCTTGTTTCTTCTTCATATTTCTGTTTTTCCTTTTTTTTCTTATTATTTTCTTATTTCTTGTTTGTCTTATTTCTTTTTTTCTTATTTCTTTTTTTCTTATTTATTTCATATTTCTTTTTTCTTTTTTCTTTTTTTCTTATTTTTCTTATTTCTTTTTTCTTTTTTTAATTCTTTTTTTCTTATTTATTTTTTCTTATCTTTTTATTTCTTTTCTTCATATTTCTGTTTTTCCTGTTTCTTTTTTTCTTATTTTTTTCTTATTTCTTTTTTTCTTATTTCTTTTTTGTTTATTTCTTTTTTTCATATTTATTTCATATTTCTTTTTTCTTATTTCTTTTTTTTCTTATTTTTTCTTATTTCTTTTCTCTTTTGTTAATTCTTTTTTTCTTCTTTATTTTTCTTATCTTTTTATTTCTTATTTCTTTTTTCTTATTTTTTCTTATTTCTTCTTTCCTTTTTTAATTCTTTTTTTCTGTTTTTCTTATTTCTTTTCTTCTTATTTCTTTTTTTAATATTTCTTTTTTAACATATTTCTTTTTTTTTTCTTATTTCTTTTTTCTCATTTCTTTTTCTTATTACTTTTTTTCTTATTTCTTTTCTTCAGATATCTTTTTTCTGTTTTCTTTTTTTCTTATGTTTTTTCTTATTTCTTTTTTTCTTATTTCTTTTTTATTTCTTTTTTTTACATATTTCGTTTGTCTTCTTATTTCTTTAGTCTTCTTATTTCTTTTGTTTTGACTTTTTTTATTCATATTTTTTTTCATATTTCTTTTGTCTTCTTTTTTCTTTTTTTCTTATTTCTTTTGTTTTGTCTTTTTTATTCATATTTCTTTTTTTTCATATTTCTTTTGTCTTCCAGTTCTTTCTTCTTTTTTCTCCTCATTCATTATATTTTATATTTTTATTTCTTTCTTCTTCATTTTTTCTTTATATTACTTCTTGTTCCTTTATTTTTCATTTTTTTCTACTCTTGTCTTAATTCTGCTCCATCTTATTTCTTTCTCTCATTCTCCTTCTTTTCTTTTTTTAGTCTTCATTTTCTCCCATCCTCTTTCTTTTTTCCTTCTTCTTTCTTCGTTTGCCTTCTTTATACTCTCTACTTCTTTTTTCCTTCTTATTTTTGCAGCTCTTCTTCTTTTCTCTTTTTTATATTCTTTTCTTTTTCTTCTGTCATTTTTGTCTCCTAATTCTTGCATTTTTTCTATTCCCTCTTTTCTTCTTTGTCATATTCTGCCCTTAATCCGCCTGCTCTCATTTTTTGTCTCATCTTCCTCCACTTCTTTTCCCGCCTCTTGCTCCTACTCCTCCTCCTCGTCCTCCTTCTTCTTCTTCTTCTTCTTCATCATCATCAGATTTATCGCTCGAGATAATCTCCAAACTACGGACGTTCGCACACACGCACGATGACCGTAATTAACTGTGCAGATCGAAACCAGCTTCCAATCAAAAAGACAAACGACCGGAAGAAGACAAAGGTACAGATGCTTTGCGCCTCAAGTTTTACCGTCGTTACACCTCCTCCTATTCCTCACCTTATTACGCTTACCTATCCTCTTTGTCATCGATCGCCTAGTTGGCTTGTATAGTGTTACAAAACCCCTCGCTGTGTAACATAGCACGGACGATTATATGCAAATACCGAGCCGTGAGCGCGATGACATCACGGCAAAGAAAAAAGAAGACTATTAAAAGGAGAGAGCACCTTCAAGAAGACGATCACGTTAGAGACGTGGATGACATTCGAGAGCACGATCACATGAAGGACGTCACAGCGGCAACAAGAGAATGAGTAAATAATCACCGTTGTATAATAAAAAAAAAGTTGAAGTTCTTTTCTATTCTTTGTCTTTGTCTTATGTGCGACTGAGGCTACAGCATATTGGTTCCCGGACAACGTTACAGCTGGATTCTGAAGCATTGATGAGAGCAGAATCACTTGCAATAGAAATAAAGATTACTAGTGGTGATTAAGTTCAAAGAACCAACACAGGCAAATAATTCAATAAACATTGTCATTTTTACAGGTTTCACATAGGCGTCACCACTTATCAAGGACGATAGGCCACTCAAGGATAAGGGTTAAAGAGTGTAGAGTAGTCAAAAGGACAATATAGTAATCGATAGTAATGGAAGTTCGGTAAATTTGTTAACTTAAGTGGAATGGCTCATCAGAAACTTGTTCACGTTGGACTTGAAGACAACCATATTATAGACAGCTGGAAAGCAGGAAAACGGAAGACAATTCCACAGGCGTGCAGTTCTAAGAAAGAAGCTTTGATCATGGAATCTATGTTTAGGTTTAGGCACAGATAAAGAGTGGGGAAAATTATTGATAATGTTTTCAGCTAGTCTAGTGTTTCTTGTGAAAGTTTGGCGAGGGGGGGACCATAGATTGAAGCTCAGTCGAAAACTTTCCATGAAAATAACGATAAAGCAGAGACAAACTCGCAACATCTCTTCTGTGAGATAGAGGTCGCAGCGAAGAGAAAAGGACATCTCCCACCAGGTCACGAAGTCTATTTTGAACCCTATCAAGGCAGGACAAGTCTTTTCTAGTAGCTCCTGCCCATATGTGGCAACAGTATTCCATCCTTGGACGTATCTGGCTCTTATATAGATAGAGAATTGTATCAGCAGTGAGATATCTACTGGATCGATAGAAGGATCCGACCATTTTTCCAGCGGCCTTGGCAACAGATTTGATGTACGTATTCCATTTAAGATCAGGAGTAAAGGTCAAGCCCAGAAGCCTGTCAAAACTTGAGGCTTCCCCAAGACGAGAGCAATTCATTTTAATTGATGCCAGATGGGGATCAGAACGTTGATAATGTAAAGATAGAAGCTTGGTTTTAGATGCATTAAAAGTAACCAGCCACTCCTTTCCCCATTGTACAACGTGATCAAGATCAGAGGAGAGAGAATCGGAGAGAACTTGGTCGTTTACTGTCTTAGATGTTCTACCATAGATGGTAGTGTCGTCAGCAAAAATGTCTACGAATGATGTAAGGATGTGATTTGGAAGATCATTAATGTAGATCAGGAAAAGAGTTGGGCCCAGAATGGACCCCTGAGGGACTCCAGCATTTATACTGTGAGCTTCTGATTTTTGCCCATCAACTACTACTCTTATGAACCTATCAGAGAGAAATGATTTAATAATTGAGAAGACATTTCCAGCTGTACCATAGACATGTAAACCGGTGAGAAATACTAGTCTTAGTCATTCCGATATCACACAATAATGAAGTTGTTCGGAAAGTCATAAAGATAATTTGTTTATATTTGTGTCAGGCTTTGTGTAGAACAATGCACAATTTTTCGTGCAACTGCTAATCTCAGTCGAACAGAGTAGGCAGTGGACCTTAGGCTTTATATCAGAGTTTAACATACGCACACACGCATATATATATATATATGTATATATATATATATATATATATATATATATATATAATTTATTTTTTATAAGCGATTCTGCGGTGTATTTTTTCACTCTCTGAGTGATTTAAGGGAGAGGTTACCTGCCCTTTGTTTATCTTCTAGTCGCCTCCACATTTTTGCAGGTATTATTTGTAATTAATTTATTAATTAAATATCTATCTATCTATCTATCTCTCTCTCTCTCTCTCTATATATATATATATATATATATATATATATATATATATATATACATATATATACATATATATCGTATATATCTATATAATACTAAAAGTCTATGGATCTTGTATGTTTGCAATCAGATTTCCGGTTTTCAACATCCGGTTGCGCATGCGTTAATAGCAACGTCTGCAATCCGTTATTCCAATTCCGGAATTTTTATATCGCTTTTAATACAAACAATTTAATTTAATTTGATCAAATAGTTATTTATATATACAAATAATACATAGATTCATAGATAATTATAATATATATTATAAAATCTATTTATCTATGAATCTATTGATAATATGAAATATTACCCTATACAATTTATGGAAAGAAAACACCTCTCACTTTCCCTCTAATAGATTTCAACACTCCTACTCCCTCTGTTTTCGTTACGTACGCGAGAAATAGTTACGTGTATGTGTGAGAGAGAGAAAAAGGCAGCGATGTAAAACTGGATAGAGTTATCCCCCTTAACTAATGCAGACCTTTTTACTAGAGGGCGTTATTACAAAAAAATTTCTTTTTCTTCTTCCCATGTTTTTTAAAGTCGTCTGCTTACATTTCCAAACGGAAAGCTGAATCGGTAAATGCACACATTTCTATTACATTAAATAGTGTTTTCCTTTACACAATGGGTACTGAATGTTTGCTTAAATTAAATGAAAAAGTTACATTTTATTTTCATTTTCTATTTAAAAAGCCATTATTAACATGTGGAGAGTGTTTTTTTTATTATTCTGTACTTTCAACTAACAATTTCATTTAAAAGATGATATATCAAAATTTGAATTTAACTATAATAAGGATTATGATACCTGTTCAGTGCATATTTACCTATAAGTATGACCAACCACTTATAATTCAGTAACTGTAATTTAAAAAAAAATAACAATTATAATAAACAGAACGACTCATAGAAATCTATCTATATTCTTTTTTCATTTTAATATACTTTCATAGAAATGCTTCTGTTATGTAAAAAAAAACTATTTTCTTTATGCCACAAGTGTCACGCTCATACATGAATTCCATAGCTAATATAACGTACTGACCCAACGGGTCACGGGTGGTCTAGTATAGTATAAAGATTAATAAGTGTAAATTCAAAAGGAGAAACAAACAAAATTAAAATTGAGTGTATAATCGTTTCAGAAACGATATTCATTTTATTAATATTGATAATAATATTGACAATTATATTGACAATAATATTGAGAATTATATTGAGAATTATATTGAGAATTATATTGACAAATAATATTGACAATTATATTGAGAATTATATTGAGAATTATATTGACAAATAATATTGACAAATAATATTGACAATTATATTGACAATTATATTAATAATTATATTGACAAAGAATTTTTTTCAATATAGTCTCTTCATCAGCACAAAAAAAAGAGGGAAAGTCATATATATATTAGTAATTGGACAGTTCCGATATTTTTCCCGATTCCAATACAATTATCGATTCCATATAAAGTCCTAATTCCGATTCTGATTCTTTTTTAAAATGAAGTTATTTTTCCTAATTACCTTATAAACACGGGTTAATTGTGCATATATTTCCTCAAACGTAAAATCACTCTTTATTTTAGATTTATTACTACTACTACTACTACTACTACTACTACTACTACTGCTGCTGCTGCTGCTGCTGCTGCTACTGATACTATTACTGGTATTACTACTATCTACTACTACTGCTACTTCTACTGTTACTACTACTCCTGCCCCTACTGCTACTACGACTGCTACTGTATTTTTTCGAAATCTCATTTTTCTTTTTCTTCATTTCATAGAGTTTACTTCTGTGTAACCCTTTCAAACTCTGTCCCGTGGGGAGGCATTGTAAATAGGAACCCTTTCATCATCATCATCATCATCATCATCATCTTCTTATTCTTCTTCTTCTTCTTCTTCTTCTTCTTCTTCTCCTCCTTTTTGTGTTTTTCTATTTCTCCTCTTTCTCCTCCACCTTTTCCTCCTCTTCCTTCTTCTTCTTCTTCTTCTTCTTCTTCTTCTTTCTCGTTTTATCTGTCTTTTTTCTAGCTTCCTTGACTTTTTTTTCATCTTCTTTTTCGTGTTTTTTTTTTTACTCTTTCTCCTTCCCCTCCTCTTTGTTGTTGTTGGTGCTCTTCTTCTTCTACTACTTCTTCCACTTTTTCGTGTTTTCTGTGTCTTCTCCTCCTCCTCCTCCTCCCATCTTACCCTCCTCCTTATTTTCCTACTTCTTCTTTATCGTGTTTTCTTATTGTTCCTCCTCCCCCTTCCTTTTCTTTCCCGCCAAATTTTTTTTCTAGTTCTTCATTCTTCCCTTTACTTTCCCTTTTCTTCCTTCCCCCTCCCTTTCACCTTTCGCCTTCACTTCATTGCTGTTTCCTAAGCCTAACGTATCCTTCTTACTCTTTACTTTCATTTTTCTTCCTTCTCTTTCCTTCTCTCCATCTACTTCGTAAATCCTCTTCTTTTTTCTTTTCCCAACCCAACCCCGAGGTTACACCTTCACCCGCAACCTTCATTCGACCACCCACCACCCCCATTCTAATTTGTATGCGGACCGATCGAAAACTATTCATTCCGATGCGATCAGGTAAAGATTGTTTGCGCGATCTTTTCGCCGTTTTCGCCCTCTGCACAACTTCATCTTCATCTTCTTCCGCGGGATGGAGCAGGAAGGGGGGGGAGGTAACATCTTCAATTACAATCTCTTGCCACGCTGATCGCCTTTGACGATCGCCTTATCGGTACTGACAAGCGCCTCGGACCCGGGGAAACTGAAGCGTCACAGACGAGAGCCCGACCCCACTCGCGGACGGGACCTCGCCCGATACCAAGACCGGCGCGCACCAGCAACAGCGACTCGTTAAATACATAATCGGTGTTCATGGGTGGGTGTGGGTGTGAAGGGTGCAGCGGTGGACTGGCGTACGGTTAGGGGTGGGGGAGCAGGTGGCCTTTACCGATGACACGGACAGCACGAGGTACATTGATGGCGCGATAGAAAGAAAGAAATTGAAAGAAAAATAAAAAAGATAAAGAAATTTAAGAAAAACATAAGGGTAAGAACGAAAGATAGCTATTTGGTTAGGTTGCTTTGTTTTACGGCATATCAACCCTTTTCGAGTAATTTAATGCTAAATCTAGTAATGTCGGGAATGGTTTAATTATTAATGTTCTTTATATCTCTGAATATTTATTCACGGTGTTTGGTTTGTTTTGTGTTGCGGGAGATCAACCATTTTCTTATAATTTAATGTAGTTTCCAGTAATTTAGGGGGAAAAGTTTATGCTTCAAGCTCTTTATATCTTTAAATATTTATTCATTGTATTTAGTTTGGTTGTTTTGATTTACGACATCTCAACTATTTTCGGGTTATTAAATGCCAAATCCAGTGATTTTGGAAAAATGTTTTTGCGCTTCAATTCTGAATATATTAAAATATTTATTTATGGTGTTTGGTTAATTTATTTATTGCGGACTATTATCCTCATCTTTCTTAATTGTTATTTCACGACGTTTCGGCCAACTATTCCTTTGGCCTTCGTCAGGTGGTAACCCCGACGGGATAGGAACTCCGAATCTCTTAACTGCATTCTCAGCAATTACTGCCATCCGTAGTTGTTGTCGTCTCACCACGTGTTTGGCCAAGTAAGTCTTTGGCTGGCTTTGGGTAGGATTAAACCGCTATCTTCAGACAATTCCCATCTGGAACAATAGAGATTCAACATCTCTATCAAGTGCGCCTTCAGGGCCCGTGACGCACTGGATAGAGGCGTTGAATCTCTATGGTTTCAGGTGAGAGTTGTCTGAAAATAGTGGTTTCAATCCTATCCAAAGCTGGCCAGAGGCTTACTTGGCCAAAAACGTGGTGAGACGACAGCAACTACGGAAGGCAATAATTGTAGTGGATGCAGTCAGGAGATTCAGAGTTCCTATCCCGTCGCGATTATCACCTGATAAAGGCCACAGGAATAGTTGGCCGAAACGTCGTGAAATAACAACTAAAAGATAAGGATAATAGTCCGCAATAAATAAAAATGAATAAATAATACTCATCTCAATAATTAATTCCAATTAATTTAATATATGGTGTTTTGTTGTTTTCTGGGGGGGGGTTCTAGAGATAACCTTTGTTTTTGTTCTTGGCTATGCAGGGCACTTGTGCATGACAGTGACTTATTAGCAACAGAGACGAGTTATCGACCCCTATACTTCGAAAGAGAAATGACGTCTAGCGGCTATTATGTGAACCTCAAATATAAACAAGTGTTTACGATAACGCAAAAATATATAACGAAATAAATAACACAAAAATATATGAAACATTTATTATAAAAAATGTATCAAAATATAATTTTAATGTATTAATATAATTCGTTTTGAATGAGTGCTTGTTTTTTTTTACGGTAAGGTTGCATAAAAATGTAGCAAAATATAATTTTAAAAACGTGAAACACTTATAGAGGTTTAAGAATAATTTGTTGTTTTTTTTGTACAGACAGATTATATAAAAATGTATCAAATATAATTTTAGTTTTCACGCACTTTCAGAAAAGGGAAGAGTTATCGATTCTTGTTATTTGGCTGACAAGCGACATCTGTTGACGGTTCTTCATTCGTTTCGTGTTACTGACATGCAGAAGTTCCCTATGCAGTGTGAAAGAATAGGAAGAAAAAAAACATTTACGTTTAAGGCATTTTACGTTAGATAGCCAGTATCTTAAGACGGCCTGATCTGATAGTACCAGAAAGTAAAAAAAAACAAAAGGGTAGAAAGAAGAGGGAAGAAGAATAAAATAGATAAAGAAAGAAATTAAAAAAAAAACAGGTGAAAAATAGAAGTAAGGAAGGAAAGAGAGAATAAAATAGAAGAAAAGCATGTAGGATAAATAAAAGAAAGATGGAAAAATGGGGAAAATGAAGAGGAAAAAGGCGAATAAACAATGAAAAAAGAATCAGAAAAAAAAGCGATAAATAGAAAACGAAAGAAAGAATAAAAGAAAGAACGAACGATGAAATGAATAAATATTAAGTAAAGTTATACGAAAAGGAGAATAGCAAGTCTGGAGTGTATGCACATATGTAACCAATAATAAACAGACCCTATATATATATATATATATATATATATATATATATATATATATATATAGGGTGACCCAAAATAAACAAAAACTAAATGGAGGCCATCTAGAACGGAGAAAAAAGGCCAAAGACCCGAATGTTTTGATATGATGTTTTGAATATAATAAACTAGTTATGACCAAAGTTTCATTTTATTCGGACAAACCACTAGGAAACAGGACCTAATTAGAGTTGGGGCCCGTTTTTAGGGGGTTATTCTGTATTAAGAGAGAGAGAAGATAAAGATAAAGACAGAGACAGAGAGAGATAGACGAGAAAGAGGGAGAGAGGGAAAGAGAAAGAGAGAGAGAGAGAGAGTGAGTGAGAAAGAAGTTATGGAAGTTTTTTTTTTTAATATTTAAAACAATATAAAAATAAATGAATAAGAAAATAAATTTAAAAAAATGTTTTTTAGTCCTTTGTTGGAAAATTATTTTGCCAGTATATCGAATCGCTGAATGAATTTGCTTTCACGAATTCAAAATAGTCCTATATATTATTTCAGGAATCATCAGCTGTTTACCACCAAACATATATATATATATATATATATATATATATATATATATATATATATATATATATATATATATATATAACTTTGTTCCTTTATCCTCTTCCGTGGAGAAGAATTGGCCTTTAAATGGCAAGTTATAAAGTGTTATTATATTCTAATCACTAATTTTTTCTTGTTAAACTGACTGATGATCGATGACTACTACTGTGAAAAACAATACTAAAGGACTGCTTCACATCTGACTATAACATTGTCAATTTCAAGTCCAATGTTTATAAATTCTTGTAGAACATTCTCCTTAAATCATCTCACTTTTCGTCGGTCTCAATTATCGATACAATCTTTATGATGATTTTTCACTATCCTGACAAACTGTTTGACCCTTATCCTCGAGTTGCATATGAGCCTTGTTCAGTGGTTAATTGTTAGCTCTTTCCGTACTAATAATTAATAAACGTACTTCTAACATTTCCCAGCGAAAAGTGTTGTCAGATGCTGTCCGAGTTTCAACTCTTCAATCCGCATAATTGATAAACAGTTCAAAACTTCTCGCTGACTCGTCGGCCTCAGATAAGCGTTGATCAGTAAAAGAGATTATGACAGAACGCTTTTCCCCCCCGATAGATGCTGGGCCAAATTTGGCGCAATCGCACCATTGAGCTTAAGTATGGCGAGGATAACGGTAATTTGACACGTCGGAGACAACGGACGTCGATTCAAATGGTGTGCGATTACGATTATATCAATTAATCAGTCTATAGAAGTCTATTTATTGTTTCCATTTTTCCCTCTCCTTATATATATATATATATATATATATATATATATATATATATATATATATATATATATATATATATAAACAGTATTGGTTACAAATGTGCATACACTATCTCTATCCTGCATTGAGCACTCTTTAATAGTCATGCGTAGGAAACCAATCGATACAACCATTACACACACACACGCACACACACACACACATATATATATATATATATACACACACACATATATATGTATGTTTACATATATATATATGTGTGTGTGTGTGTGTGTGTGTGTGTGTGTGTAAATACCGTTCTTTCATTATATTTGACGTTTTATTTATACCAACCATTTAATTGATGAAGTCCGATGCAATAATAGAGCATGTAACAAATAAATGATAAAAAATCTATATTTCAAATTTCAAGATGTTGACTATCTTAATGCTTATTTTTTTATGTAAATTGACATGCTTAGTTCTTGACAGCATCTGTTTCGTAGCGCAGAACCATTCATTTAATTATTATATTAATCACTCTTAACACATCAGAAGAAAAAGCATTCATCAACTTTAAAAGAATATAAAGGCATGATTACAAAATCCGAAAATTGGGAGAGAAGTTGCAGTTACCTTTTTTTTTTATTTTATTACGTCATCTTTAAATTTTCCAAGAATTTCAAAATTGGCGCAATAAAAGGAAAAAAAATGTAATTGCAACTTCTCTCCTAATTTTCTGAAGGTGCTGGAACATATGTTTGATTCGATTGTCCCTTCCTTTTTTCTTCTCTGCAAGTCTTCTCTCAAGGTTGCTAATCCAAGTACGTCACAGGATGAAGTACTGCTGCCACATCTGGGCAGGAGCTGCTAAAAACAGCATATCCTGCCTTGACAGAGTACAAAATAGACTTCGTGGCTTGGTGGGGGATGCCCTTTTTCTCTTTCCTGCAACGTCTCTCCCACAGAAGAGACGTTGCGAGCCTGTCTCTGTTTTATCGTTATTTCCATGGCAAGTACTCGTCTGAGCTCCATTCTCTGGTTCCCCCTTCGCCAATTTTCACGAAAAACACCCGACTAACTGAAACCACTATCAATAATTTTCCCCACTCTTTATCCGTGCCTAAACCAAAACGTAGATTCCACGAACAAAGCGTCTTTCTTAGAACTGCACGCCTATGGAACTCTCTGCCGCTTGCCTGTTTCCCTACCGACTTCAACTTGGATGTCTTCAAGTCCAACATAAACAAATTCCTGATGAACCGCCCTCTTAAGTAATGACACTTTATCAAATCTCCAATACTAACTATTACTACGATACTATCCCATTGATTACTGTACACACAATAATCCTTATCCCCGAGTGGCTTCTGGGCCTTGATAAGTGGTGACCTCTCTGTAAAAAAAAATAAATAAATCTCAGTTATTTTTTAAATTAATATTATTAGCTGTACGGCCGGCGTTGCATACAGAACTCTTAAACATGATATTTTAATTTATGCAGATTCTATATGTATTATCTTATAATCTTTATTGAATATCATATATCATGAGGAATAATTTGTCCGGTGGACTAATTCGCAAAAGAAGAAGAAGAAAAAGAAGAAGAAGAAGAAAAAAAAAGAAGAAGAAGAAGAAAAATGACGATGTCACCCATCAAATTCTGTCTGTGTTTGTTCACAACATCACGTCAGTTGGTACTTGGGCGTGACGATGAATGCCCTGGAAAAGTCACTTCTGATTAATGTTTAGTTTTAAAATATGCAAACGAAGAAATGATTTGCGGCGATTTTAAATGGTAACCTCTCCTTTTATGATAAATTGAACTCATTAATAAGAAAAATATTAAACTGAAAGTGTGATATACACTCGGGTTTGAACAGCGGGACCATTCGATCCGTAGTTGAATGCTCTACCACGGAGCTATATGTCCAGATGACAATAAATCTGCTTTTTAAAGAAGAAATGATTAGCTGAGATGTTAATATTTTCTCTCAGCCGGTGTAACGTAACGTATTCCCCTATAAAAATTTCTCTTTTTAATCTATAAGCCAGAAAGACTGTTTGTAAGATCAGATTTTTTGATTTTCGAACAAGATTTGCTGAGATTTTATTATTTCTCCTTGGTCGGTGTAACGTAAAATACTCCCATGTAAAAATTATTTTTTCATCTATATGAGAGAATGACTTTTTTTAAGATCGGATTTTTTGATTTTAGATACTCATCGGATGAATTAAAAAACATCTAAGAATACCGCCAGACAAATTATCTTTGTGACAAACTCGCAAAAGATAAGCTTAGCGGTTTCGGAACTTATGAGTAGAGATAAGACAACGGCATATTCTTTTTATTGTTTGGACTCTTGAGTGTGTATCCGTTGATATCTTATATGCTTTTATATAGAGTGATGTGGTTCTCGGTTGATTAACTGAGTCTAGCTGTGTCGAGAGTCAAAACAATGAAAAGAATACGCTGTTGTCATAGCCCTACTTATGAGTAAGGAACTCGCACGCGCAAATTCTCTGCTTCATTTATTTGCTGTTTTGATACTGCATTGCAAAACAGCTTTCTATTCCAGTTGCTTCTAAACATTTTTTTTCTAAAACAAAAACACCGACACAATTGCTGATCTGTTTCGTTACTAGACGAACAACTAATATTTATATATCAATCGCTAAATCCCCCGACCCCCGGAAACTGTGAATGAATTTGATGTGAGTTGTTTTGTGTTTTGGAATTTTATTTGTTATATCGCTATAATTTTTTTTTCTTTGTGGACATTCTGTTTTTTCCTGATGAGTTCATGGTGTCAATATTCGGGATCGGCATACATACGTTCCTACATGAAGGAAACATATCTCTAAGAGATTATTGTAGTTTGATTGAAGCATTGTTTAGTGTGTATATAAAGGTTATTTATAGCAGGAAACAAAATGCGGAGGTGCAACGGATGAATGCAAACCAAAGCAAATGATGAAGATGATAGGAAGGAAATACACAAATTACAGAAATTTGAAAACAATAAATAAGATATTATGTCCGGGAAAAAATATTCCCACGAAACTAGTACACTTAATTGAAACAGAAAGCATTTCATGAGAAGATTTGTAATGCACACACACACACACACACACACACACACACACACACACACACACACACACACACACACACACACACACACACAACCTCACATATATATATAAATAAATATATATATATGTATATATATATGTATAGGTATATATGATATATATAATGACTACTTCATTTAATCACATAAATTAATATACGAAAGTATAAATGTATGCGTAAACTTTAAGTATTTATTTCAACAATGCTCAATACGTATGTAGAGCTAGGTAGTTAGTTATAAAATATATATAGCAATTAAGCTACACAAAATATTCCGCGTTTCATCCACGCTAGGATTCATAAGGCATATATATTTTATAACTTACTATATATAATATGTATATATATATATATATATATATATATATATATATATATAATATGTATATTAGGCACCGCCAAAACTGGGGGGGGGGCAGGTCAGTACTTTTTGACGGACCGTCTTTTTAAAAATCTACCAAAAATCAGGTAATTATCCGATCAATACGAAATTTTCAGCGATTATTAGGAGAAGAATGAACTTTATAACAGTGTACTTATTTTTCATAAACGATATTTATATATATATATATATATATATATATATATATATTTGCTTACAAACCCCCCTTGTTTTGAAGTGGGAACAAATATGCTTAAAATAATCATCTGAAACTGAACAAAACATATTGTGTTGTTGTAAGGGACAGAATTATAGATTTAAAAAAAAAAATTGTTTGCATACCTTATTTTGACGTCTGAATATCAGAACTTCGATTGTGTTTAATTATCCCGCTTTTGAGTTTTGAAGTGTGAAATTCGGTGAATATGTTAAGTAAAATAATTAATTTAAGTTAAGCAAAACAAAAAAAAGATTTTTTTTAATATTTATACGAAAAAAGCCATTTTAAAATTTTTGATAAATAAATTAACAATTTTTTTTAGCGAGCCGAATAATGCATGACCATTATTAAACAGAGCATGCTTTGAATAATCGATACAAAAAAAAAAATTCGATAAATATTGTGCCCTTTGTGTTAAAATAGCATCATTTTTTTCGATCTCGTTTGAAAACGTTTGCCGCCTTTCGACTACGGTGGACCAAACGCGCTGAAATAATTTTTTTTATTCTGCTTTAAATTGCCCCCTCCCCTATTTTGGGGAGCCTGGCCCCCACACACATACACATTAAAAACCAAACAATACAAATGGTCACCCATCTGGTACTGGCCAGCCTCAGCTTAATAATACATTGAAATTTTCGTCACTGAAAAATAAGTTTTTTTGGCCTGTTTGGTCTTCCATAGTTTTCTTCTTATCAAAAGAAAACGTAAACAGAGTCGATCTGAACTCTAAGTCGACGCAAAATATCTGGTTACCTATATGAATAAGTGGAATTATTTGAAATTCAGGTACTTATATTATAATATTTTTGCATATTCTCTTAGAAAATCATCCTAAATCTTAGTTAGACAATAAATAAATAAATAAATAATTTCAAAAACCCTTTTTTTTAAATATTTAAGTACGTTTTTTGTGCAAGACAAAAAATGTCAATTGTTAACTTTTTGGGAAAATTTAACATTTAAAATTGAATTAAAAATAGTAGAAAAAGTTTTACATTATTCTGTTTTCTATATGATAAAATTCAGGGTTTTATCTTTCTGGAAAAAAAAAGTTACTCAGAAATAATGGATTTTAATAAATGTAATTTAGTTTTAAAAAACAACAACAACTTGATTTTGCGGCCATTTTTGGCGGTGCCTAATGTATATATATATAATATGTATATAATATATATATATATAATATGTATATATATACAATATATATATATAATATATATCAATCTATAATATAAAGCTGGACGTGTGTGTGTGTGTGTGTGTGTGTGTGTGTGTGTGTGTGTGTGTGTGTGGTCACGAATAGGCTCCTATATGGTTGACTATTTTAAAAAACTGATTGCATATAATGATAGAAGATGTATCGAGGATCAGGAATGGGTATGTTTGATCAGGCAGAACGGTGGTTCATAAAAATTGTGGGGTCTGCCTTCGCGCCTGGCCTCCAAAGTATGGAAATAAAAAATGAAAAAGAAACGTTTACAAGGGGGGTTGATATAGATGTACATAAGGATACTTTGATAAGTATGTTTCATCTTAAATAGGGATGGTATAATAAAATTGTGGAGTCTGCTTCGCGCCTGTACTCCATGGAAATATTGCACAAACTATAACAAAGACTTTTCATATCTATTTGCGTAAGTGTACTTTGATAATTATGTTTCAGTTTGAAGAAATATGGTATAATAAAATTATGGGGTGTTCGTTCGCGCCTGACCTCCATAGAATGTAAACATGTCACAAAGTTTCAAAAGGTTTTTTAAAAGCGGTGAGGGTCCACAATAACACCTTAACTTTAATCTTAATTCACGTTAGCTTTTATTTATTATTTTTTTTTAGTTGAATCATATAGTGTCGAATAAATTCACCTCATAAATTCACGTTCTTATTGAGGTGAAAGCCTCCCCAAAATAGTCGGAACTTTAGACAATTCTCGACACAAATTTTGCATAACTCTGTTTTTTCCTTCTCCACTTGCATGTGACACTCTTTCGAAAATAGATAAATAGATAAATAATAAAAAATAAGAACGTTATTATTTATCATTTCAAAAGAAGGAAAAAATACTGCTCACGTGATTACGTGTCTTTTTAAAAACATTTACATAGCCTTTTTATTTTTATTTATATATCTGTTTAAGCTTTTTTTGTCAGTGTACTTGAAGGAATTCAGTTGATTACAACCATTTCTGCGTGTTCTTTACATTACAATAATACAACCCTGAATCCGACGGTGCAATACTACAAAGCTGCAACGAAGCTGTTCTGCTTGAAAAGGGCGCCATTTTCTTCTTATTCATATTTATATCGATTATTTGCTTTAAAAAACTAAAGTAATTACGTGTTTACTTTTTTAATATCCCATTTTGCTGTTTTCGGATTATTTTACTAAAGTAAGTAAAGCTTCATTATTTTCAAAACTGTTTTTGTTTCTTTGTTTTTCGATAATTCATCGATATTATTTAGTAAGAATGTTTAGCAGAAAAGCCAATAAACGACGACCCGAAAAAATAAATATACAAGAAATAAATGTTACCATAGTCAATAAAAGTTCAGTTCATTTTTTTTTGTTTTGAAATAGTTTATAACACTCTTTACTTGAAATAATTTCAGCGAACCGAAATTAAAACGAAAGGCGATAACTACTTAAATGAATTTTTATATAAACTACACATGTCATAATCGAATGTTACTCAAGCACAAAATACGGAAAACATTAAAATATGTTCATAAATATTCCTTACGTTGACGGATTTCTCTTAAATTGTTAACACAGAAAGCTCAGTTTCCCCTCCTTCAAATTGAAAACGGGGCTCTCTATTTCAAAGTCGCTGCCATTTTGATTTTTTTTAAACCGATTCGTGAATTAAAAAAAAAAAACAATTTTTACAAACTACTTAAAAATGCAAACCAATGAACTTTTCTACCATAAAAGTAACTTTTATTGACTATGGTAACATTTATTTCTTGTATATTTATATTATCATATATATATATAACATTTTCTCTTGTAAAGGAAACATCATTTTGTTGATCACTGTTGGCTACGAATGGAAACAAAGTTGATATAAAAAATATATATTTTCGCGAAAATTATCTTTACTTTCAACATATTTTGCGTAGGGTAAAAATTTTGAGTATCAAAACCTATCTCTTTATAACCACCTCCTTTTCATAACCTATCATACTTTCATCAATCACAATCCATTTTCTGTAGGCGGTTTTTGAACCAAGGCAACAACGAGTACTTCTGCTAGTATATATATATATATATATATATATATATATATATATATATATATGATATATATAATATAATATATATAATATATATATAATATATATATACAATATATATATAGTATATATATAATATATATATCTATATCTATATCTATATATATATATATATATATATATATATATATATATATATATATATATATATATATTAGGTTGAGCTGTTACTATTTTTATAGGAGTAGATGTTTTACTCTCTTGAACGAATTGTTCCTTTTAACCACGCAGAGTTGATAAGTTAGCTTTATTTAATATATTATAATACTCACATACGGAATAATCACGTTAACACACCGTCCCCCCCCCTTGGATCACCAAAGTTAAGTAAGGTTGAACCTGGTCAATACTAAATGGGTGACCAATTGGCACTTTCATGTGCTGTGTTTGCTCTTCACTAATCTTGGCAGTTTCAGTCGTATTGGTTGTTTGTTTGTTTTTGTTTTACGGCATATCAACCCTTTTCGGGTTATTTAATGCCGAATCCAAAGATTTTGAAGAAAACAATTTTTAATAGAATATATTTGTTGTTTTCACGTCGGTTTCTATTTAACCCATAGTTGGGACCCTAACAGGTACTACCACTTCGGGTCAGAGTGGACCTGGGAGTAATGGTAATTAAAGGGTGGCTCCACACTCCCCAAAGCCCACAAGCTGGGGCCCTCACCACTGGATATAGTTTAAGGTCATATCCAGGACCCCCATTGAGGGACATTTACCCTCTGCAGGGGGCAGTCGGCGTATTCTAATGCCCCACCGACAGGGCCTTAAGTCGTATTGGAATACACTTCCTATTCCATTTTTTTCACCAACTATTTCTTTTTTCAACATAAAATATTCAGCACATTTGTAGATCTGTTTCGTTGTTTGTTATACTGCAATGTTATATAGCTTCCTATCCCAGTTGCTTCCTTCCAAGAACTGCAGGTTTGAGGAATTCTCTTCCTAGTATTTTTTGTTCTTTCTAATTCTAGCTTTGTTTTATTTATTTATTTACTTATTTATTTATTTGCAAGATTCCTAGTAAATAGGCATCTTTTGTCTTTGCGATAATCTTCTTCCGGCCTTGTTGACTCCTTACATCAAGTTGCTTCATGCCTTGTCTGGGTCGATTTTCATAAATAAAATAAATAAATGAAATAACTAGCAATATTATGGAGTTATCCCAAAATATTACCTTTAAAATTTGGCCTAGTAACTTTTAGCGGTAATTTTTTTTTACATAGGCATCACCACTTATCAAAGCCCAGAGGCTACTCGAGGATCAAGGATAAAGAGTGTACGGTAGTCAATTGGAAAATGTAGTAATCGTTAGTAATAGAAATTTGATAAATTTGTTAACTTAAGAGAAAGGCTCATCAAGAACTTGTTTACCTTGGACTTGAAGACAACCATATTATAGTCTGTTGGGAAGCAGACAAACAGAAGATAGTTCCATAGGCGTGCAGTTATAAGAAAGAAACTTTGTTCATGGAATTTACGTTTAGGTTTAGGCACGGAAAAAGACTGAATTATTAATAGAGTTTTCAGCTAGACGAGTGTTTCTCGTGAAATTTTAGCATAGGGGACCACATATTGGAGCTCAGACGAGCACTTGCCATGAAAATAACGATAAAGCAGAGATATGCTCGCAACAAAGTCTATTTTAAACTCTAATGGACGTTTCTTAAGAATATCCATTATTGTAATTTATTTATTTATTTTTGTATGACATTATTGCTTCATTGAGAAAAGTAGCCTTGGGACTGCTTAAAGAAGTAACAACCAGAGTTATGTCCCTTTAGTGATTTGCTATCTTTACTCAACAGAGGGCGATAAAGCAGATTTTTTACCTTTTTTTCTTTCTTGGCTGTAAATCCTCAGTTGAAGCACTAGACACGATTAGAACCAATTAGGAATAACAGAAAGGGCGAATTCATGAAGTGAAAAGAAAGAGAATAAAAATAAAATAGATTAGAGATGAAGAGAATGAGGGGAAGAAAAAAGAAAGAAAGTAAAAGGAAGAAAGTAAACAGGTATATAAAAAAAAATAAATATAGAAATAATGAAAGAAGGATAATAGACCTAAAATACAAATAAAAATACAACCTGGAAAACAAAACGTCTGTATCATACAAACGTTTGCACTTCAGGCAGGCATACGCATAATACAGAATGGAGACAGTACTGGAATATAAAAAGCACAAAACCCAAGAGACATGATAGGAAGTAATAAAATAAAATCATCCAAGCAAGGAGACAGGATCTGATAATTGTCATCGCATGTGGATAACAGAGACAGAAATACAAAGCAAATACGTACAACTTGGCAAAACTGAACAGGAATGATTAAAAAAAAAACAAGAATCCAGTTTAGCATAGCTGCCATATTTGAAATTGGCATTTACAAATCAGTGTTAACGACCTTCATTTGTTTTTAGGCTGAGGGTTTCTTTCTTGTTTTTTTGTTATTGATTCATCCATCCAGCGCGGCCGCAACCGGGATTGAACTCACTAGACGAGTTCGTAGTGTAATTCAAATCTTGTCCGTAGCTGAATACTTGAGGCTTCGCCAGGGATATCAAAGGTATTTTTTTATCGTGACACCATCACTAGATGGGTTGCCTACCATGGCTTAAGAGAGCTCCATCTAATTGAAATTATCTTTGAAAAATATTTTTTCAAAAATAGAATAAATGAATAAATAAATAAATAATATAATAAAGTTCATAATTATGAACTTTATTATATTATTTCAAATATTTTTAGTCGCGTGCAAGCGACTCAAAAATCACTTCGTCAGTCAGTCTGTCGGTCTGTCGGTCGGTCGGTCTGTCGGTCTGTCCGTAACACTTTTGTGCTTGGCCTTTTTGGTTAAGATCAAATGTCTTTTGTTAATGAATGCTGTTCTTAGCTTTTTAAGCTTTTTTGGGGCCAAGATAAAAGTGTAATATCTGTTCTTACTACATGCTGTACTTATGTTTGTAACTTTGTGATATAAAGTGGGGGATCAATTTATTAATTTAATGTAAAATGATCACCCACTTTACAACCAGTCAGTTTCAAAGCCATTCAAGTCATTCAAGTTGTGTTTGAAGGATTCCAGTTATTTTTAAGCATTCTGTTGATTAACTGTGCCTAACTGTGTCGGATATATACTTGTGAGTCATGACAAAGGAATATGCTGTTGTCATAGCCCTAATCAAAACACAATCACACGCTGTAAATCTAAGACAAAGCAAATAACAAATATACACATACAACTAAAAACAAGACACACACATTTTACCATATGTCTGAACATACAACAAAAATAATACAGAAATAACAAAAACTGAAATAACAACAACAACAAAAAACGAATTCAAAGTAATAAAAGTGATATATAAACTATCTTGGGTTACGCCGGTATGTTGGAAATTGTGATTTTGCTGTGCAGGTTGGTTAGTGCAAAAAGAGTTCAAAAGGTTAAGTGTTGACAGAGATATCACCTGAAATGTCATTCGATTCGCGTGAAAGAAAATGTGTGTGTGAGAGAGAGAGAGAGAGAGAGAGAGAGAGAGAGAGAGAAAGAGGGAGAGAGGGGGGGGGTGAATGCAAAAATAGAGCGAAGATATCTTTTTGCTCAATACCAGTGCAGTCTGCTTTTCGATTTTGGGCGAAGCAGACGTGTTGTGTTAAACGCGAAAATGCGCTGAAGAAAAAGTAATGCAAAAAAAAAAAAAAATGAGTCGACAATGCGATGGCTTCCATCTTCCGTTCACTCGTAGACGGATAAAGTAATCCATGCAAGAAAATCAGCGCTATGTTTTCGTCAGCATCGACGGAAAGAATCGATCAAAGAAGACCAAGAAATAGAAAGAGTATAGTGACTTTATCCTCGTCTATATATGTACAAACACACTTGAGATAACACGACCACATGCATAGATACACACTAATAAGAGGCACGTAATAGTATTAATAATGATTATAAGCACGGAAGATAAAATCCTCCTCCTTTCCATTACGCTGCTGACGCAATGGGTCCTTTTAATAAGAGGGAGTAATATGAAAATTTTTTGCATTCGAAAACGTCCATAAAATTGAAACACTTATTGGATGGAGGAGATAAAATAGTATTTAAGCAACTAAAGTGTTTTGTAAGAGCATTATTTATTGCAAAACAGAATCATCGTAAACGAACGCAGTTTACTGAATGAATGAATAAGGGTAGCCATGTTTGTTTTTTGTTCGGCAATAATATATTACATTTGAGTGATCGCTTTGTATTCACTGAGCGAAGTCTTATTCATTGAAAAAATATACAAGCGAATAAGGAATTGAGCCTTAAAAAACGTATACAATGTTGGAAAATTCCTGGTGATTGATGGAAAAGTTAAAGAAGATATGTTGAGTCAGTAAAAATTACGCCCACCTTTTCTAAGTATTACTGCTTTCTGAGATTCAGGATGGTCAGAACTAATGTAGGAAATTATGAAATCGAATGAAAGCGATTGTTAATTTTTTGAAACACGCATTAGTTATTCGCAGAAATTGTTTTCATATTAGAAATTTGAGAAGTTTTATTTTCCCTCAAATTCCAGAGAGGATAATTTTTTAATAACTGATACGGGAATAGCAAGGGTATTAAACGGATAGTCTTTGAAGTATGAGGAGAGTTCTTGCCTTGGCGATATATAAAGACTGGTTTTGGAACTCCTAATAAGTACAAGAGTACTTATAAAAATAGCACGAAGAAAAAGGAAGAAGGAAAAGAAAAAGAACGAGAAGAAAAGCATAAGGGGTGGGAGAGAGAAAAGAGGAAAGGGGTGGAAGTAGATGAAAAAAGAAGAGAAAAGACGAAGGGGAACAGGTGGAGGGAAGACGACGGGAGGTGAAGAGGTAGAGAAGAAGAAAAAAAGAAGAGAAGGGAGGCGGAGAAGCAGAAGAGAAGTAGATGAAAAAGAAGTGGAAGAGGGGAGTGAGGGGAGGAGGCGGAAAATTAGTAAAAGAAGAAAGGATTAAGTAGATGAAAAATAAACGGAGGAGAGTGACGGGGGAAGGGGAGAAGTAAAAAGAAAATGAGGGGCAGAAGTAGATAAAAATTGCAGGAGGAGGAGGAGGAGGAGGAAGAAGAACAGGAGAAATTGAAAAGGAAAAGAAGTAAATGAAAGGGAAGAAAAGGTAGAGAATATTTAAAAATAGAGGAAGAAGAAAAAGAAGAGGAAGAAGAAAGGCAATAATAATAATAATTATACTAATAATAATAATAATAATTATACTAATAATAATAATAATAATAAGTGCCAAGAGAACTAGGATCTTGAGGAAGGCTTATTACCACTCAAATTCCAGTGGAGATCAATGGCCGCTGCCAGCGAGAAATCAATGGTAACCAACTGTTGCGATAACGCAAATTTATCTGCAAATGTTATCGAAAGAGGTGGAGAGTAATGGAAATCTGGGGAGACTTGTTGTCACTCAGCTTCCAGGTAACTTCACAGGCTGATTTTAAAGAGAAATCTTTGATGACCTCTGTGAAAGCTCCTTGTAAGCCAATCATAATAATTCTGATTTCGTTTATGAACGCCTCTCTTGAAAGGGATGGGATTCATTTCCAGAGCATTTTCATTAATCCCGGCTTCAAACCAGGAGCTTCAAAGTTCAAGGGTTTTCCTAAGGATGTTGGTGGTACCTATAATTGAAGAGGTTTGAAGGCTGCATAAAACATCGGGGATTTGTAGTTTTTTTTTCAATTGTCCTTCCAGACGACTTGATACTACTCCTAGTGTACCAACTACGACCGGGATTATTTGTGTTTTAACCCCGTGTATACGCCTTATCTCCAAAGCCAATGGAGCAATAATAATAATAATAATGATGATAATAATAATAACAACAATAATAATAACAACAACAACAATAATAATAATAATAATAATAATAATAATAATAACAACATTACCAACAACTTTGAAAAAACAATGGGAGGGATTGGAATCAGCGGACGGCTGAGAAGATACAACATATAACAATAATGAAAACTTTTGAATATTAAGGAAACCCCTTAAATGCGGAGACCAACACACATGACTTACAGGCACAAGCCGGACATGTAGAAAAGGCTGCAGATGCAAAACACAAAAGAAACATCACATGGAATCATGAAAACTGAAACTGTATAATTGTATACATGCAAAGTAACCCCTCACTGCACCTCTGCCTTTCGCCCCTCCCCTTTTTTGTGTCACTATAAACTGGCGAAATAAATGAGGAAGGTGAAGGAGGATGGAAAGACCGCGAGGGGAGAAAGCACTAACCATACCTCCACTATATCTCCACTGAATGGGTGCGAAGAGGACTGGGTCATTTGGGGCGGGTTTTCCACACCCAAATTCTAGTGAAGATCAATGGTCGCTACCAACGATAAATTAATGGTAAACGGCTGTTGCGATAACGCAAACTAACTTGCAAAGTTTACCGAAAGAAGTGGTGAGTACTGAACATTTGGGAAGACTTGTAACTTAGACGCCAAAGAACGCCGCAGGTTGTTCTCAAAGAAAAATATTTTGTGTTAACCTGTGTGAAAAATCCTAATGAATGAATGAATGAATGAATGAATAATAATAATAATAATAATAATAATAATAATTATTATTATTATTATTATTATTATTATTATTATTATTATTATTAAGGAAAACCCTTGAATGCGGAGATCAATACACAACGGTCCCATGCACGGGCCAGCCAAACTGCTACAGAGGCAAAACATGAAGAAGCGTTACATGGAACTAAGAACATTGAAGCTGCATATCTAGAAATTCTCTATCCTCTCATCCATCCCCTCCCATTGCCCCATCACTCTCCCTCTCCCCACAAGGGTAATGCCAAATAGTCGAGAAGGGTCAATGAGGATTGAAAGACCGAGGAGAGAGCGCTGACCGGACCTCCGCTGGACAAATGGCAAGAGAATTGGAACCTTGATAGGGAGATTATTGCCACTCAAATTCCAGTGGAAATCAATAGACACTCCCAACGAGAAATTAATGGTAAGCAGCTGTTGCGATAATGCCAATTTATTTTTAAATGTTATCGAAAGAGGCGGAGAGTAATAGAAATCTGGGGAGACTTGTTGTCAGTCAGCTTCCAGGGAGCACCACTGGTTGTTTTCAAGGAGAGATTTTTGATGATATGTGTGAAAGCTCTTTGTGAACCAATAATAATAATAATAATAATAATAATAATAATAATAATAATAATAATAATAATAACATTAATAATAATAATAATAATAATAATAATAATAATAATAATAATAATAATAATAATAATAATAATAAACCCTTGAATGCTGAGAATAACACAAGACAATATAACGAAGAAGCGTTACAGGGAATGAAGAACACCGAAGCTGCAGATCTACATGTTCTACACCCCCCCCTTCATGCATCTCTCCATTATTTCACCCCCCCCCAAAAAAAAGTGATAACAAAGAGCCGTGAAGGGTCAAGGAGGATGGAAAGGCCGAGGAGGGAGCACTGGCCAGACCTCCGCTGGACAAGTGCGAAGAGAACTGGGATCTTGGGGAGGCTTAGTGCCACTCGAATTCCAGGATAAACCAATGGCCACTGCCAGCGAGAAATCAATGGTATGCGGCTGTTGCGATGATGCAAATTTATTTGCAAATGCTATCGAAGGAGGAGGAGAGAGCTGGACGTCTGGGGAGACTTGTTGTCACTCAGCTTCTAGAGAACACCACAGGTCTCCAATCAGATCGTTTGCTGACTCGTGGGAAAGCTCCAGGCGAGCCAATAATAATAATAATAATAATAATAATAATAATAATAATAATAATAATAATAATAACAACAACAACAATAATAACAATAATAACTATAGTAATAACAATAATAATAATAATAAGAAGAAGAAGAAGAAGAAGAAGAAACCAATCAAACAGGAGAAATCAGTGAAAACACGGAAAATAAATATGTAACTAAACAATAGAGAGAGAGAGAGAGAGTGAGAGAGAGAGAGAGAGAATGAGCTTCAGCACTAACTAGGAGAAATCCTTCACGACTGAGACAATTTTTATTTTTGTACCTTTTCTCCACGTTAAAAAACGACCCTGATGTCTAACTCTGTCCCGTGGGTAGGCATTGTAAATCGGAACTAACTATATACGGGTTTAACTTGGTCACCCATTTTAGTAATGATCAGGCTCAACGTTGCTTAACCTAGGTGATCTAACAGGAACCGGTGTGTCAACGTGATTATATCGTAGAGAGAGAGAGAGAGAGAGAGAGAGAGAGAGAGAGAGAGAGAGAGAAGGATGATGCACATAAAAAGAGAGAACAAAGAAACAAGGATTAAGCCAAAAAAAATGTTAATTTGGTAAATTTCGGTGAATAAGAAATTCAACATAATCCACTTTTTAGATTGTTTTCCTTTTTCCTTCTTTTTTTCTTTTTTTTCTTTTTCCTTCTTTTTTCCTTTTTTTCTTCTTTTTCTTCTTTTTTTCTTTGTTTCATTTTCTTTGTTTTTTATTGTTTTTTTTTTTTAATTTACCTTTTTGTTTGATTGTTGCTTAAAGTTAAATGTGTTTTTTTTTTGTCTTTTTTATTTCCTATCGCCGGTTATCTCTTCGAGCATCAATCGCTTACAGAGAAAAATTCCCAACAAGGTCTGTCACTCGATACAAATCTATGAATTGATTTGAGAAACAATGGCCAGTAAGATGTCATGGCGAAAGGCAGAGTAAAGAAAAAACGTTCATCCTCAACAAGAAACGAAAAAAAAAAAACCTTTCTAAGCGAGATATCATTTTGGCCTGAAGAACGCACTTACTCCCAAACAATTCTAGGGTCCAATCGAAATAAATCTCCCGTAGGTATACAAACCATTTTCCAAAGACGTTTTGTTCCCATAAACCAGAAACACAGAAAAAAGCGGCAAATCTTAAGTTGCGTCCATTATCTTTGTGATAAATGCACTACATCAAACGCGTGTGTCACAAACGGGTGGATATAGCGATTTATGTACTCATTTTAACGTTAATTCTGTGATACATATCTATCTATCTATCTATATATATATCTATAAAAGTGAACGTGTCTGTGTGTCTGTCTGTGTGTATATGTCTGTGTGTATGTCTGTGTGTCTGTCTGTGTATATTTCCCTACAAAATAACTCTGTCAATTTAAGTTTACAGACTCGAAATTTGATATACAGGGTACTGAGATTTGGGAAAATCTTTGTGATCAGTTGTCGGTCAGAAATCTGGCTGTTAAGGGGTCAAAGTTCAACGATTTGACCTTTGAGAACTCTACGACAATTTTGGGTCTAAACACTTGAAATTTTAGATATAGGTTTCTTGGACATGGATCTAACTTAATAACTTGATTTGAGCCCAAAACAATAAATTTTAAGAGGTCATAATACGGGTCAAAGTTTAAAAAAATTGACCTTTTTTTTTTTGTTTTTTTTTTTGCTCAGCATACACATCCAACCACCCGGGCAACGCCGGGCACCCATGCTAGAATATCTTTAAAAGTGAACTTGTCTGTGTGTCTGTCTGCGTACATTTCCCTACGCAATAACTTTGTCAATTTTAATTTTACAGACTCGAAATTTGATATACAGAGTACTGAGATTAAGGGGCATAATAGGGGTCAAAGTTAAAAAAATTGACTGCATTTGTTTTGCCCAACACACCTCCAAACACTCGGGCAACGCCGGGCTGAAATGCTAATATATATATATATATATATATATATATATATATATATATATTCGTATTCCTGTCTGTCTGTTTGTTTGTACACAATTTGATTAATATATACAAAAGTCCATTACTTTAATGTTTCATTTATTTCTATATATAGAATGGTTCTTCTAAAATATACAGTTAAAAAGTCAACTCGTTTGCATATTATATTAAGGAAAATCGATTTTATTAATAGCTGTATGTTAGTTTAAGTTTCTAACGAGACAGTTGTTTTAAGTCTTCTATTTAAGATTGTTATGTCATCAGCTTTAAATAACAATTATATTGATGATATATTTAATTTAATATTTTTGGAATTATTAATTCCGACATCGATTTTTTAGAAAAGGGTTGAGTTATTTCCCCTGGTTAGATTAGTTTTGTTCCGAAGTTCGGAAGATAAAAACAAAAGAAAATCTTCCTGATATAAAATAATTTGCTAATCGCAATAAGTTTCTAGCGGGGAAAAATATTTTCGTGTAAACGGAAATATGTTTTGCTTTATTTTTAAATATTAATAAATAAATAAATAAATAAATAAATAAAACACTTATGAATAAACGAAAAGATCTCATTTGTTTGTTTTTATTATTCTTGAAACGACTATATAGAAAATTTGAGCGTTTATGGAATTGAACCCCTCCCCACCCCCAAAAAAGAAACAAGTCGAAAATTTCTTTTATTGATGAAAAAAAAAGCCAGTGAAGAAAGTGTTTTTACAAAAACAAAACATAAATAAGCCACTAAAAGGAATGCCATTTTGTTCTTAAACTTTTCAAACGCGTTAATGTTTATAAACGTTATTATTTCTATAGCAATCAAAGACGTTTGCAAATTAGCTTTTCCCTTTATTCGCGTTTCAGGTTGGAGTCTGCCTACACGGCTATTTTTTTTTCGGTCGTTCCGGCACTCGCTGTTATTTTGATTGAAACAAAAGTTGTTTTGATTCATTTATTTTTCATTTTATTTTATAATTTTGGGGCGGGGGTGAGGTCAAGTGCACGAGCAACAAAAAGTGCTCAATATCTGGAGAATATCTGCTGAAGAGGGTATCATGTACTTGTTTTTTGGGGCGATTAGATGTTTTATCCGTCCTTTTATTTTTGGAATTGTTGTGGAGTATCGACGTTGCCCTCGAGTAAAATAATTAGTATCCTTAGTATAGCAGGTTTGTGACAAACGGAACTTCATGTCGACCCGGGCTATTATATATATATATATATATATATATATATATATATATATATATATATATATATATATATAACGACCTTATGAATGTATGATCGGTTATGAAAAATGATTTATGAATGTATGATCGGTTATGAAAAAGAAGGGTTGTAAAGAGATAGCTTCGAGTTTGGGGGTATCAAAATATGATGAAAGTAATCACACGGAAACACTTATCACAATATTCTGTGGATCTATATTAAAAAAAAACCTTGTAAAACATTGTAACATATTTTCCTTCTGTCTCCATACATCTTCTATAATTATATGTGATCAGTTTTCTATAATAGTCAACCAAAAAGGAGCCTATTCGTGACCAGACACACACACAGACGTTCAGCTTTATATTATAGAAGATATATATATATATATATATATATATATATATATATATATATATAGTCATCCGCATACAGTACACAGGAATGGGTATGTTTGATCTGGCATAATGGTTATTCATTAAAATTGTGGGGTCTGCGTACGCGCCTGGTCCAGAACGTATGGAAATAAAAAAAAATAAAAATTAAAAAAAAAAAACGTTTATAAGTGTTTTTCATATAGATGTACATAAAAATACTTTGATAAGTATGTTTTAACTTGAATAGGGTTGGTATAATAAAATTGTGGGGTCTGCATTCGCGCTTGGTCTCCATAGAATGGAAATAGGCACACATTTTTATAAAGACTTTTCATATCTATCTGCGTAAGTATACTTTGATAATTATGTTTCAGTTTGAAGGAATATGGTATAAAATTATGGGGTGTTCGTTCCCACCTGACCTCCATAGAATGGAAATATGTCACAAAGTTTAACAAGGTTTTTTTTAATATAGATCCACAGAATATTGTGATAAGTGTTTCAGTGTGAACAGGTATGGTATAATAAAGTATGGGGTTTATCTATTTTATTTTTACTTTCATCATATTCGAATTCGAATGATATATCTTTACAACCCTTTCTTTTCTTCTGTAGGCTGTTTTTGAACCCAGTCAACGACGGGTACTTTTGCTATATATATATATATATATATATATATATATATATATATATATATATATATATATATATATAAGTAGGTTGTAGTTTGCTTGAAGCATTGTTGAAGAAAATTATAAGGTAAAATTAAAAGCCAAGAACAATGCGAAATTTTTTTTTTTTATATATAGAGTAAAATTAAATGCAAACAAAAGAAATAAAGTTCTTTTTTTTTGTTGTTTGTTTTTTCTTTTTCACACAAATTTTAACTCTAAACAACAGTAATTTTTTTTTTCTGTTGTATTCAATGGTGATATAAATCTCAATATATTTCAGACTTATTAGTCCATTTTCAAGAGAAGACAGCGGAAGAGTGTTCAAAATTGGAAAAGTAGCCGCCGAGTTTGCCACGTGATACCGCGAAATATAGAACAAAAAATGACGTTAGGAGAACGTTAAAATAAATCAGTTGATGTTTGAAATACTTGTTGCGCTTGTGAATCAAGGGAGATGACTATTCAAGCAAGGTTTTTTTTTTTTTTATATAATTATTGTTTTTCTTATGTTTTAAACTTATATTATAAAAGCGGAGCTCAATTCCAGTCTATTGTTTAGTGTGGGAGTATTTTTTGAAATAATTAAAGATTCGAGGATACGAAGTTGACCTACGTTTCTTGAAGAAGCAAGAATGTTGATGTGAAAATCTGGTTCTGAATTAATGCAAGTGCGAATATGTTTATAGAACGACGAAGCAGTAGTGTTTAAGTGCTCTTTAATGCGGTGATGAAGCAATCTGGTAGTGCTTCCGATGTAAGATGCACTGCATTTAGCGCATTGTAGGTCGTAAACAACGTGGTTCTTAAAGCATAAACCTGTGTGTGATATTGGGCAATTAGAGAGTGAACAAGGGGAAGGTGTATGCGATGGATGTTTTCGGTTGAGCTGTTGTCTTAAAGTAGATCCAGTGTGGATGAGTTGAATGTTGAGCCCATCGCTGCGGATGGCTTTTCGGATTGAAGATGAGATTTTGTCACTGAGGAAGGGTAGTTTTAGAAAACAATTGTTAGAGAAGGGTCGGGTGTTGCGTTTTTTCTTTTTAAGTGAGAATAGGATCGTATTAGGGTAGCCGTTTAGTGAGAGGGTCTGTAGGAAATTGTTAGTGTGTGTATGTTTGTCGGAGATGTTAGTGCATTTGTCTTGTATGCGTGAGATTTCGGCATGTGCGTAGTTTAGTTTGTCCTTGAGAGGTAGCGCAGATTTGAAATGTACGAAGAGGCGTTTGCTGGCGGGTTTTCTGTAGAATTCAGTGCATATGGCACCATTTTTTTTATTTGTATTTTAAAATCAAGTAGAGAAAGGGATCCCGAAGAGTCTGGGTGTTCTATAGTAAATTTTAAGTTTGGGTCGGCGTTATTGAATTTGTGGAAAATGTTAATAGCTTCTTCGCGGGAGTATGTGATAATTAAAATGTCATCGATATATCTAGTAAAAAGGAGATAAGAATAGCAGGTACTAAGGGTGTGTCTTTCGAGTTTGTCCATATAAGCAATGGCAAGAATACCGGATAGACTGGAGCCCATGGGTAGTCCAGATACTTGTTTGAACGTGTTTTGTAGGAAAGTAAAGTAAGTGTTGTCTACTATAATACGGAGGAGTTGTAAGAGATCTCCTGGAGTAATTCCGAAGCATTGTGGGTTTTTAGATGCTATAATGTCTGCCATGAGATTAATGGCTGGATGTGCAGGAATGGATGTGTATAAAGAAACGACGTCTAGGCTAAATGGGTATCTGTATAGTTTGAGTAGATGGTGTGGTAGATCGTTGAGTCTGTTAATTACTTGGTTGGAACTACTAACATGGGCTGGGAAGGTAGAGAGTAGAGGTTTAAGTAGGCGGGATATTAACCAAGAGATTTTATAAAGGGGACCGTTAACGCTTGCAACAATGGGTCTGATCTGTGTGTGTGCTATTTTTGTGGGTTTTAATAAGGTGATAAAAGGTAGGTAATTTGCTGTATTTAGTAATAAAATTTAGTCTGTGTTGTTTTGGGAGATTTCTTTTAAAACAAATTTGAGACCATGTCTTGTTAATGTTGTTCTCAATACGAGCAGCAGTGATATTATGTGCTGGGGTGTAAAGGTCGGTATTGGAAAGATGCTCTATAGCAAGGTTGTTATAAGATTCCTGTGATATAACGCAAAATTCTCTGCCCTTATCAGAGGGTAAGTAAACTAAATCTTTGTCTTTAAGGGGTTTAAGGGTGAGGTATTGGTTCCTGGTAAGATTGGGGGTAATATGGTGTTGTTCGCGTTCAAGTATTCTGAGGATTTTATGCTTTAACCTTGAAAGTTTTAGATCTAGTGGAATATTATTAGGAGGTGGGTATAAAGGGTGATCAAGCTGAAAAACAGGAAAAGAGGTGTTGTGATTACCTGAGAGGTTGAGGGGGGTGTCCTTGTTATCGTGCGGGGCAAAAGCGTGCATCCATTTAAGGTGGTAAGCAGTTCTGCAGAACTGCGTTTCTATGTTGAGTTTAGCTTTATCCGTCAGTTTCATTGTGGTGATAAACTTAGGGCCAAGTGAAAGGAGATCCGTTTCAGTTGTGGAAAGAGAGTTAGTGAGGTCAGTTACGAGAAGATGATCTTTCAGGGACTTGTCGGTGGAAGAATCCTGTGAATTATGTATGTGTCTGTTGTAGACCGGTTTATTAGTTTTCTGTTTAAGCCAAGTAAATTTGCGTATGAGACGTTTCTGTTCATTGTTGAAGCTGGAATGGTATGCGCGGTCGATCAGAGATTGGATGTTGTTTAGCGAATGACCGTTAGGGGTAGATGAAGTGAGTGAATTCCGGAGGTTCTTGACTGAATTAATATGGCCATGTAGAGTCCGGTGGTGTTGCTTAATGATTATTTTGAAGCAATAGTCATATATAAATTGTCGTGAAGTGTGTAGAAAACGGAAACATGTTGGCAGATTTATGTTCCTGATTGTGTTAGGAATAATTTTGTTTTTACGGCATTTTTTCAAAAAGTAGATTTGGCAGTTGACTCTAGCGCGTTTTTCCGTAGTTTTGAAGATGCTCTTCATGAGTGCAAACTCTGTCTGGCTGAGACTGAGGGATATAAGTAGGTTGTAGTTTGCTTGAAGCATTGTTGAAGAAAATTATAAGGTAAAATTAAAAGCCAAGAACAATGCGAATTTTTTTTTTTATATATATAGAGTAAAATTAAATGCAAACAAAAGAAATAAAGTTCTTTTTTTTGTTGTTTGTTTTTTCTTTTTCACATAAATTTTAACTCTAAACCACAGTAATTTTTTTTTCTGTTGTATTCAATGGTGATATAAATCTCAATATATTTCAGACTTATTAGTCCATTTTCAAGAGAAGACAGCGGAAGAGTGTTCAATATTGGAAAAGTAGCCGCCGAGTTTGCCACGTGATACCGCGAAATATAGAACAAAAAATGACGTTAGGAGAACGTTAAAATAAATCAGTTGATGTTTGAAATACTTGTTGCGTTTGTGAATCAAGGGAGATGACTATTCAAGCAAGGTTTTTTTTTTTTTTTTATAATTATTGTTTTTCTTATGTTTTAAACTTATATTATAAAAGCGGAGCTCAATTCCAGTCTATTGTTTAGTGTGGGAGTATTTTTTGAAATAATTAAAGATTCGAGGATACGAAGTTGACCTACGTTTCTTGAAGAAGCAAGAATGTTGATGTGAAAATCTGGTTCTGAATTAATGCAAGTGCGAATATGTTTATAGAACGACGAAGCAGTAGTGTTTAAGTGCTCTTTAATGCGGTGATGAAGCAATCTGGTAGTGCTTCCGATGTAATATGCACTGCATTTAGCGCATTGTAGGTCGTAAACAACGTGGTTCTTAAAGCATAAACCTGTGTGTGATATTGGGCAATTAGAGAGTGAACAAGGGGAAGGTGTATGCGATGGATGTTTTCGGTTGAGCTGTTGTCTTAAAGTAGATCCAGTGTGGATGAGTTGAATGTTGAGCCCCTTGCTTCATCACCGCATTAAAGAGCACTTAAAAACTACTGCTTCGTCATTCTATAAACATATTCGCACTTGCATTAATTCAGAACCAGATTTTCACATCAACATTCTTGCTTCTTCAAGAAACGTAGGTCAACTTCGTATCCTCGAATCTTTAATTATTTCAAAAAATACTCCCACACTAAACAATAGACTGGAATTGAGCTCCGCTTTTATAATATAAGTTTAAAACATAAGAAAAACAATAATTATATAAAAAAAAAAAACCTTGCTTGAATAGTCATCTCCCTTGATTCACAAACGCAACAAGTATTTCAAACATCAACTGATTTATTTTAACGTTCTCCTAACGTCATTTTTTGTTCTATATTTCGCGGTATCACGTGGCAAACTCGGCGGCTACTTTTCCAATTTTGAACACTCTTCCGCTGTCTTCTCTTGAAAATGGACTAATAAGTCTGAAATATATTGAGATTTATATCACCATTGAATACAACAGAAAAAAAAATTACTGTTGTTTAGAGTTAAAATTTGTGTGAAAAAGAAAAAACAAACAACAAAAAAAAAGAACTTTATTTCTTTTGTTTGCATTTAATTTTACTCTATATATAAAAAAAAAAAAAATTTCGCATTGTTCTTGGCTTTTAATTTTACCTTATAATATATATATATATATATATATATATATATATATATATATCAAATATGATATATAAAGAATCCGTATGTTCTGGATTCTTTATATCCCCTTGTGGGGAGACAATACACGCCACCAAATCGACGTACATGTTGGGTAGCCGGTGGGTGTATAACATGTGTACGTATGTAGTGTGTATGAGATTGTATATCCGCGTCACAGTCATCTATGTCATATCATTATGTACATATAATACACATATATATATATAGAGATATATGAGGTCATAGAAGACATCATACATGACGTCATAGAAATGTATGACGTCATGTATAGGAACAAAAATGAAAGATTCATCGGGAAACGCCAGGAATCCTACTTCTATATATATATATATATATATATATATATATATATATATATATATATATATATATATATATGCAGTGCTGCCAAAAAGAAAGTCCGTACTTATAAATTTTTCAAAACCCGCAAAATTTGGGCTAAATTGAATATAACTGTTTAAACAACCTATACCTCATTTGATTCGCCTTTTATTTTTCTATAAGTTTGCTTTTTTATATCTGACTCTTAATTGAAGTATTTTAATTTTCACGGCAATTTAAAAAAATTAGCTTCAAAACGAGAAACCCAAAAAAACTCCGCAGTAGCAAATGAGCTTAAAACCAGCTAAAACTATCCACCTTATAGCATCTCTAATCATAATTGCTGTTCTTCCTAGATTATACAACGTAATATTTAGTCCATATTACTCGACTTTCTCTTACTAATCATCAGGCGCTCATTAATTTCTACCTTTCTGGTTTATCCAATCGAGAAATCAGCCGCAGATTGAAATGTGATGAGAAAACGGTAAAAAAAAAAAAATCACCGGCAATGTTTGTGATGCCTCTAAATCTGGTCGTCCTAGAGTTACTTCTTACAGGGAAGACAATGTCATGAAGACCTGCAGGCTCAGAAACAGATTTGAAACGGCTCCCCAAACCCAACAACAGTGTAATCGTATTTAAAAGTGCTCAGAACATATTAAAGGAATTTAATTTGTGAGGATGTGTTCCAAGGTGCAAGCCAATGATTTCGGTAAGGAACAGAAAACGCCGTCTGTACTTAGTCATATGCAATATAAGTCATGGCTGTTCATATTGGTCGGAAGTTGTTTTTAGCGACGACGGCAAGTTCAATAGTTTAGCCAGTGATGGTAGGCAGTACGTCCGTCAAAGGAAGGACGAAAAATGTAATCTTAGGTATACAGTTTCAATGCTGCAAATTGGCGGAGGTTCAGTTTTGGTGTGGGGCGTTATTAGTGTCAATAGTCCACGGCCTATAAGTCGTTTGCCAGGTCGAATTAATTCCACCAAATACATTAATAAGTTGGCTGAGCATTTTCTACTCTAATTTGGCTGAAATTTGGATGATAATTCCAACTTCATGCAGGATAATGCTTCCGTTCACACAGCTGGCGATGTCAAGAGGTTCCTTTGAGAGCATAATATTCCGTGTTGGGTTTATCGAAAACGTATTGCATTACATCAAGCAACAGCTACGCAATGATAAAATTACAAATCTAGAAGAACTTTGGACAAAAATTAAAGAGAAGTGGAGTGCCCTTTTACCGGAGTATTGCTGCAAACCAATTTAAGAGAATGCTCAAAAAGATTGCAGGCTGTCAAAGTGCAGAAGGGCTACGCTACTAAATATTAACTAGTTCATTGTGTTCCTGTTGTATTTGTGTTGTATTAATCTTCTAAAGTTACATTTGACTAACAATTTTCCATTGTGCGGACTTTCTTTTTGCCTTCTCAATTTTAACTTAATTTTTTAAAATTAACACTAGGATTCTTTAATTAAAAGTCAAATATGAACAGGTAAAATTATAGAGGAATAAAAGGTGAATCAAATGAGGTATAGGTTGTTTATAACAGATACATTAAATTCAGCTTAAATTTGCGGGGTTTTTTTTTTAAATAACAAGTGCGAACTTTGTTTTTGGTGCCATTGTGTATACAAATTAAGCGTGTGCCTTCTATATGGACGGAGATGAGTCTTGTATGTATTTTAAAATTATATTTAAACCTTAAGCGTTAGGAATGAAACATACCATTTCAGACATACGCGTGACAGACTGACCAACAGATGCTCACAAATAGACAAGTGGATGCGTTCACCCGGGGAAACTCTATAATACAGATGTTTAAACGCATCTAACTGGAGATGCGTCCATTAAATCTATATGATTAATAAAGAAAATAGACACTTCAAACGTCAGCGTGACAAACAGACCGATTTATCGCCTGACGGAATGTACGTCTCCTTAGGCCTCTTGGACGTATCTAAAAATGTTTATTTCAAGCTTAAGCGTGAGTGACATGCAAAAGAAATGTTTTTTTATAAACTGAAGCAGACTTAATCACTGAAAAATGACGTCATGCACGAGGAACAAGCAACAAGAGCTGTTGAACAGCCAGACTACAACTTGGATTTCTTAAAGTCCAATGTTAACAAATTCCTAATGAACCGCCCCCTTAAGTAAGCACTTCATCAAATCTCCACACTAACGTAATGTACTTGCAGTAACCCTTATCCATGAGTGGCTTTCGGGCCTTGATAAGTGGTGATCACTGTGTAAAAAAAAGAAAAAAAAAGGAATTAAAAACTTGCATTGAAAAAAACTCTATGTCAACTATGTCCTAACTTGCAACTTCTTTCCTACAGAAGAGACGTTGCGAATCTTTCTCTGTTCTATCGATTTTTTCATGGCAAGTGCTCATCTGAGCTCTAGTCTATGGTCACTCTTTGCGAAACCTTCACAAAAACACTCCTCTTGCTACAACCACTATCAACAATTTTCCCCACTCTCTACCTGTGCCTAAATCTAAATACAGATTCCATAAAAAAAAGCTTATTTTCCAGAACTATCCGCTTGTAGAACACTGTTCCACCGACCTGCTTTCCGACCGATTAACATATGGTAATATTAAAGTCCAATGTAAACAAGTTCTTGTGGAGCTGTCCTGTTAAATAATTCAAATTCTACCCAATCTACACCATTAACGATTGCTACACTATATCTTACATTCGGTAACCTTTATACTCGGTAAGTGGTGATTCTCTTATAAAAAAAAAACAAAAAAAAACTTTATAGTGAGGATTGGAGCAGAATCCGACACTTGACAAGAATTCAAAAGTACACGTTTTTTATTTGTTTCCGTGTTAAAAGTAAATAAACATGTGATTGTTTCATGGATTTTAAAGACGAAAATTCGTTTATTATTTATTTTAAAAATTGTATTAACAAAAACAAAAGAAAGTAAGACGATTTAATTTATACTGAAACTTGGCCTTCGGGATCTGTTCTGCAGATGCTACACTTAAGATAATTTGTACCAGTCAATGAAGGGGAACCCCTCTATACTGGGACAATTATTATTTTTGGTAACCAGAGTGCCCCCTTTTTTGGCCCACTTTTAGGGGAGCTGGTTTTTACCCCACATTAAAAACGGCCTTGTGCCTAATTTGCTTTGGTGGGGAAGCAAATAAATACAATAAATCTCACCTGTCTGTTTAAATGTATGTATGTATGTATGTATGTATGTATGTTTGGGTAGAGAGGGCTCCCGTAAGCCGTGGTGAAGGAAACCTTTCTAGGAGAAGCAAATCTCTGATTTAAAAAATCATAAAGCGGAAGACCAGTACCCGCATTAAGCTGGTCTGCAGTTTAATTTGTTGCTGGCTATCTTGCTCTTGCTTGTTGCTGAATCTCAACATTTTGAACCAAGAGAGAGACTTAGCTGACGTACAAAGCTAAGACTCTGTAACATCATATTTGTATAGATACTCCCTCAGACATTTGGGCTCATGGATTTTAAATGTCTGAGGGAGTGGCACTCGTCTGACAAGACGTTGCAATCATCATGTATGTATGTATGTATGAATAAACCTTTCGAAAGAGGTGACGGATTTTCACGAGATCAGTATCGTTTTGAAGGTCGACTCTTCGGACGACACATATCGAAAAAAACGGCTAAAAACATTAATTCTTTTACTCTTAACTGGGCACTTTTCTACAAGGAAGGGTCGATTTTTTACGCCGATATTTTGAAAAGTCATCGTCTCTTTTCGATTGACTACCCTTAATTTAAACCTTCGTCACTTCCGGTTTGGCGATGGACGCAATGGTAAAGGCGTCACTTTTATTTTTTACGTTCTCTTCCTCCTTCGCGGTACGGGTTTAATGGCTATCGTACTTGACTCATTGCCTTTTGGTTTCGGTCTCAGTGCGAGTATTTTTCTTTTTACATTTTTTTTAGTGAACTGTGTAGAAAAATACATAATACTCCCACGTATTTCGCATCTCAGTTACTTTTCTTTTTACATTTTTTTTTTTTTACTTTATTTCTTTAAGGAATTTAACGTTACGTTTAATACGGGGCAATGCACTGTAAATCTTCTAGTTCCATATAAGTAAATAAAAATATAACTCTGCAATTATTTTGCGAATTGAAACAGAAAATAGCCATCCTTCGTGATAGTCATTTATCGCCTAATACCTTATTCTGTGACGTCAGCAGGTTACGTGACTTTCGTGGAAAGTCCTGTTTTATGATAGCCATGATCCGATCCACTCACAAGAAAATGACAGACAGAGCCGCTTATAGACATACGAGTACGCATAAAAAAGGGAGATAACACTGATGTTATTCTTTAAGAAATTATAAATCAAGTTAATAGTAGTGCCCCTTGGTGGTCGATATCTGACGTAAATGCGTTCGCTTAAATCTCATGTAATGGCTAAAGAAATGCACGGGAGCGTCTGTTTTTTTTTCTGTGAATGACAAATCCCCAGGCTACTGATTCGCCTAATCTGTTTCGAATCTAATTCGCTTTCGATGTGTAATATTACGCAGAAATGCAAGCTCGTTTTAGTTATGTTGTCATTCTCTTGTCGGGTTAACATATACACTTGGTTCCTTTCTCTGAAATTATCAATTGGAGTGGTTGAGGAGACGCTTTGATGATAGTCATATCAGTAGGAAGTAGTGTTGGGACGATTAATATTTATTTTTTTTTACAAAAGAATCACCACTTATCAAGGCCCTAAGGGCCACTCGAGGATATGAGTTTATGAGTGTACATTAGTTAATGTGATAATGTCGTAGTAATCGTTAGTAGTGGAAATTTTGTAAATTAGATTTAGCTGGCAGTCCTGAAAGTGGCTTTAGTCTCAGTACATCTAGAATGTTGGAAGTAATGGAAACAGTGACTTCTATACGCAATGGCAGCAGCGCATTCTGGGGAGAACCACGGCTGTTAGGTTTTGCTGGAATCTTTTGAAGGATATGAAGCGGTCCATATCTAAATTAATCATTCCGTCAGGTGTGATACTATAGAGGACACATTCGTTTAAAACATGGAACGCAGAGATAGATGTGATATATACGTACAAAAGCTATAGAGCCATAGAGTAACGATATACTGTACGATGGAGGACTTATTGTATTTTGCTTTTATCTTAACTGATACAACCAAGTGGTCGAAGTATCGCAATGGAGACAGAAGGGAGAGTGAACATAGCTCACGACAAGTTGTGAGAAAAAGGTCTAGAAGACTTGCATACTGACTGTCAATGTCGGGCACACGGGTGGGTTCGTGAACAATTTGAGTTAGGCCATAAGTAATGGAGAAATCGCTGATAGAACCTGCTCTCATTATCTCTTTTGTTTGAGTGGGCTAACCATTCCACATTGTGAATATTGAAGTCCTCGCAGACGTGAATGTAAGCCGAAGGATGAGCAGACAGGATGTGGTCAATTTTATCAGGTATGCTATTAAAGATAGTAACTCCACGGTTGTGGAGAGCGATAGTGGGCAAATATAACTTCAAGCGCAACCCGGAAGCACATATAGGGTAATTTAGGCTCTTATATAGAGATGTCCTTTCCACGTGCACATATTCCATGCCCGTGACGAACTTTGGGGTCAGATTTTTATGTTAAGTTATAGTATACTTTATTTACGAACTAATCTAGGAAAATATATGGTCCGATGCTCGTTTCGCTTGGGAATAATAGGTATTGCTTAGACCCCTGTAATTGGATTTCAACCTCCTGATGATGGAGATATTATGGTAGTTGGAAGTTAGACGTCTGGTTTAATGTTCTATTTTTTTGCTGGAAACTTTTCATGATGGAGTTTTGGGATTCATGGAACAGTTCGACAGACTTGGTTAGAGCACAGAAATGGAAAGTAAGGAAAAAGGAAACTAAGAAATATTTTTGTAGAACATGATGAGGTGAAGCTGTAACAATTACCACCTAATATGGCATCGAAAAGCCCCACCAGAATCTTCCGCATTTTTAGCTCCTCATGAATAATTGTCTGTACAGTTTTCACACTAACGTCAAACTTGATAGACACACGACAGTCCTTATTTACGAAATTCTTTATTCTGACTACCTTACTACTTCCAAACCTCTCTTCATTCGTCACGGATTCCCTGCCTTCCTTGAATCTCTTATGCCACTCAAAAGTTGATGCTCGATTCATGCAAGATGGTCCAAAAGCTATCTGAAGCATTCCCTACATTTCTGTGGCATTTTTTCCCAAGTTTAAAACAATTTAATTGCATACCGTTCATCTAAAGTATCCTCACATCCAGATTCAATTTATGAAATTCAGCAGCTGCAACAATCACGCTTTAGTAGGGTGTATTTAAATTCCAACAGTAATAACTCATTGGAACTTGAAATCATAAAAAAAATGGTCAGTCATTTAATAAGATGCACAGCAATAGTAATAACATACTCAATTTTCTAGAATCTGTGACAATTTTAAATGCCTGTACAGAAACAGTATGGAAACTTATTGAAGGCACCTTGTACAAAATCTGTTTCTCCTACACTAATGTAAAAAACAAAAGATGTTAACATAGTCTGCTTAAAGCATTGCTTCGTATATATAAAGATAATGCATAGAAGGCAATACAATGCAGAACTGTAACGGATCGACTTAAACTGAAACGAAACTTATTAATTAACGAATTATATAACGATGGAACAAGCTATGCAGATGCACTTGTTATCAAGCTATATGTCTATAAAAGTGAAATTCTTGTGTGTGTACATTTCCCTATCAAACTACACTGTCAATTTTCAGTCTACAGATTCAAGATTGGATATTAGGGGTATTGAGATTTGGTAAAATCATTTTAATCGGTGTTCGGCCAGAAATTTGGGTGTCAAGAAATCAAGTTCAACGATTTGATTTTTGAAAACTCTACCAAACTCCTCCGCCAATTTTAGGTCTAAACACTTGAAATTTAGATGTAGGTTACTTGGACATGCGTACATTTTTTAAATTTGATTTGAGCTCAAAACAATAAGTGTTAAGAGGTCAAAATAGGGGTGGAAGTTAAAAAATTCTTTGAAATTACTCCGCCAATGTCTGGTCAAAACATTTGAAAGTTTACATAAAGGGTATTCAGACATAGGGCACGCTTTTTATTTGGATTTTGGTCGAACATTTGGCTACCAAGTTGTCAAAGTTCAAAAGATTTGACCTTTGAAGTCTCTATCAAACTATTCAGCAAATTCTGAGTCAAAACATTTGAAATTTTACATAAAGGGTATTCAGACATGCAGCAAGCTTTCAAACCAGTTTGTGGACGAGAATTTGGCTTCAAAGAGGTCAAAGTTTACAGAGCTGGCCTTCGCACACTCTACCAAACTACTCCACCAATTTTGGGTCTAAACACTTGAAATTTTAGATGTAGGTGACACGAGTCAAACTTTTTAATATTTATATATATACATATGCCTATAAAGTTATGAACAGTACAAATGGCCCGAGCAAAGCTAGTACCATATACGTATTTTTCTTATTTTTTACATTGCAATCAGTATAATATGATGGAAGTTCTGTATCGTTTGATATTTCAGGAAAAAAAAATCTTCGACTTAAAAAAAAAAACAAATAGATAAAAAGAAAAAGATGATCGCTGGAGAAATGGTTGGATCACTCTACCGCTCCAGTAAGTATCTTACGGCCGTTGCACTACTCTATCTGTATAAGAGCCAAAGACGTAATAAAATAGAATACTGTCATCGCATCTGGGCAGAATCTGCTCGGCGCGCGCTCTCTTGCTTTGATAGAGTTCAAATCTGCCGTTTTCTCTTACCTGCAACCTCTTTCCCACAGAAGCAACGTTGCGAGCCTGTTTCTGCTGTATCGTAAGTTTCGTGGCAAGTGCTCGCCCGAGCTTTAATCTATGATCTCCCTTGCCAAACTTTCACAAAAAAACACTCGACTAGCTGCAACCACTATCAACAATTTACCCCACTCTCTACCTGTTTCTAAATCTTAACGCAGATTCTATTAACAAAGCTTCTCTTCTAGAACTGCCCAAATGTGGATCCCTGTTCCATTGGCTTGCTTTCCGGCGGATTACAATATGGCAGTATTCAAGTCCAATGTAAACAAATTCTTCTGAGTCGCACCCTTTAATGATCGTAATTCTACCTAATCTACATCATTTATGAATATTAAACTACCGCCTTGCATTCATTAATCTTATCCATGAGTGGCCTTCGGGCTCTGATAAGTGTGGTGTCTCCGTTGTAAAAAAGAAAGATGGCGGGGAAGAAAAACAAATTACAAAACGTAATAGATAAACGCTCTGAAGTATTTTTTTAAAAGTAGACTTGTGCTCGTCAAAACTTTGTTGAATAATGTAAAGGTGCCTCCATCGAGTTTCGAAAGACAAAGGAAACGCCCTGTAGAGGTAGCTGCGCGTGTAATTATGAGGCAAGGGTTGAGCAATTTCAACCATACATCGCCTGAATCGGCACTATTTGACGCTAGTGGTAAGTATAAGTCCACGACGACTGGAACAATGCTGAGATAAGCGGAGAGCACATACAGCACCCGGAAGTTCCGAATGGTCACCCATTTAGTGTTGACCAGGTTCAACGTTGCTTAATTTTGGTGATCCAAGGGGAACCTGTTTGTCAACGTAATTATGCCCTAGTAAATAATATATAGTAAAGCAGAAATAAAATTGATCTGCTACATAGGAAAAAAAGCGATTAAATTCAAAATCCTATAAGAAATGAGAAGAATGTCCGTGTACATTGCCCACAAATTTTTGGAAAAACACATTTTTGGTAATCTTTGCTATTCGACAGCTCCGCATCTCATAAAAAAAATATAAGGGTGCCGAATACGATGCGAATAACTTCCTTCCTTGTTGCTATCCTTTCTCTACCCTATCATTATTTTGATAATAGGTGCTCGACTGAGCTTTAATCTATGCCGGCACCAGAAAAAACATTCACAACAAAAACTTATCTACTTCCAACCACTCTCAACCATATTGCTTCCTCTGTGTGAATGTGTGTGTGTGTGTGTGTGTGTGTGTGTGAGTGTGAGGACACGCTAAACCTATATACTCAACGAATTTTTTGATTTACATACTTGAAATTTGGTATATAAGGTATTCAGACATCGGGACAATTTTTATTTCGGGTTTAATCTGAAAGATAAGCCTGCTAAGGAGTCAAAATTGTAAATTTGCTTCTTGGGGGTCATCGGATTTTTATCTGTTTGACAACTGTTTCACGAAGTTTGAAAACGTTTTTAAAGATCGTAACAAGCTGGTCTAATGGTTATCGCACTCGGGTCACTGTCTTTAGGTTTTGGTTTCGATCTCAGCTCAAGCATTTTTTTTTTTTACTTACAAGAAGATAACTGTTTACAAAAAAACATAATACTCACAGTTTCTTTCATTTTTTTTTTTACTTAATTTTTTAAAAAGGAATTTAACGTTACGTTTAATACCGAGCAACGCCGGGAACATCTACTAGTATTGCATAAAATTTCCAATTCGTGTCGTTATATGGTCCGTCTCTTAGTAGAGTGAAAGTTTTCCTTTTATATTTTTCTATAAGCTCAGTCGGGAGTTTTTTTGGGGTTTTTTCTCCTCGGCATAAAAATCTCCAGAGTCTAGATCATTTCTGAAAAGACTGTTTCTTTGTTGACTGCGGTATATTACTGGTCTTGTGTAGTTCTACGAGGTTCACACTCCCATGCTTTATCTTCTGTCTTTGAAAAGAAGTTAGTTAATTACTGGACTGCCCAGGTATATTCAGACCAGAGTACTCCTCCTCTGGGGAGCTGGCTGTTCAATCCCACATTCCGATTCTTGTGTCGCATCTTCCCGTTGTGGAAAGGAGACAAATACTACAAGATTTACTTCCGCAGGTTGCACGCTGCAAAGGCTGCTTATAAAATTATAAAGAACCTGTGGATACAAATCCGCCTCGCTCTCAACTTACAAACAAAGAATCTAAAAGAAAAAAAAGGAGGTGGGGGGGGGATAAAAACGAAAACGAAAACAACAACAAGAAAAAAGCAGTTTCTTTCACTTGAAAATTAGAAAAATGTCGCCGCAAAATAATTCGTCTTCCTTTTTACTTCGGTTGTTTCGGGCGCGAGGTGCGGCGTGTTACTTTTTGTTGCGGAGTGATTTATGGTGCGTCTACATTGGTGCACACGGAGGCGCATTAATCTTCCACAGCCGGCGATTCTCTAAGCGTGATGTATGACGACGTTGGCAGTTGGATTGCAAAAAGGACAACGCGACACCACCTAACTCACGTACACATACGCGATCAATTTACAATATATATATATATATATATATATATATATATATATATATATATATATATATATATATATATATATATATATATATATATATATATGTCAATAAATTAATGTGTTTTATAAAGTTCCGTACTTTTTTATAAAATTAGATTTATTTATAATAATTTAATTTTTAACATTTCTTCTTTTTAAAATCATTATATATATATATATATATATATATATATATATATATATATATATATATATATATATATATATATATATATATTGACGATTAGGCTACACTGAATATTCGGCGTTTCATCCACTCTAAGACTCCTCAGGCTTATATATATATATATTTTATAAATTACTAATTTGCTCTACCTACGTATTGAGCAATTTTGAAGTAAATACTTAAAGTTTACGCATAAATCTATACTTTCGTATATTAATTTTATGTGAGTAAATTAAGTAGTTATATATATATATATATATATATATATATATATATATATATATATATATACAGGGTGTTTCAAAAGTCTTGGGAACATAACGATTTTTAATAACTCAAAAACTATTAGGAGTTGAAAAATGAAATTGGTACCGTTGGAAAGGTTAAAGTTTCAAGTTTTGTGGGGAATCTTCAAAGTTGCTCAATATGAGCAATATTCGTCACACAGCAGACATCTAGTCGATAGTCCATTTCCTGCCAAACGTGTTCCAGCATCTTGACGTCAATGGTTTCCACAACTGCCGTTACTCGATCCTTTAGTTCGTCAATATCTCTTGGGAGGGGCAGCACATAGACTTGTTGCTTGACAAAGCCCCAAAGGAAAAAGTCACACGGGGTAAGATCTGGAGACCTAGGAGGCCAGGGCATGAGAACGTCCTCACCTCGCCCAGATCTCCCAATCCATCTACCAGGCAGCCTTGTGTTAAGAAACTGCCTTACTCTAAGACTCCAGTGTGGTGGTGCACGATCTTGTTGAAAAATGAAGTCATCAGATTCTGCTTCTTCCAACTGAGCCATTAACCAGTCTTCCAGCATGTTGAAATAGGATTCACCAGTGATAGTTGCCTCTTCAAAGAAGAACGGTCCATAGACACCTTTCTTGGAAATTGCACAAAACATGTTCACTTTTGGTGAATCTCGCTCATGCTCAAGAAGTTCATGAGGATTCTCAGTAGCCCATATGCGTGTGTTATGCTTGTTAACTTTGCCATTCAGATGGAAGGTCGCCTCATCGCTAAAAACAAGCCGGTCATCAAAGCCGTTATCTTCCAACTTCTCTTGCATTGCAATGCAAAAGTCACGGCGAAGTGGCTTATCAGTGTCCTTCAACTTTTGGACCAACTTGAGCTTGTAAGGTACCATTTGCAGTCGTTTCCTTAAGACACGCCAGGCAGTTGCTGGAGCAAGCTGAAGTTCCCTGCTGGCTCTTCTCACTGATTTACCGGGGCTCCGCTGAAAGGCTGTCCGAACTTGCTCAACTGCATCTTCTGAAGTTAAAGGGCGACCTGTTCACTTGCTTGGGCACAAACACCCATCTTTCACAAATTTAGCATGCCATCTGACAATGGATTTCCTTTCAGGGGCTTCTTTTTTAAATTTCCTGCAAAATGCACGCTGAACACATGTCCACGATTCAGTCTTTGCAAATTGGAGGACCCAAAATGCCTTGTCTTGTTTAGAAAACTCCATTACCGCACCTGGAAAGATAAGACGAAAATCATTAGTATGACCAAAAACTTGATTAAGCAAGCTTTAAAATGACACCAGTTTCATTTTTCTACCTGGAATAGTTCATGAGATATACGCATTTGTAATGTTCCCAAGACTTTTGAAACACCCTGTATATATATATATATATATATATATATATATATATATATATATATATATAAGCTATTAAAAGGTGTTTTACTATATATGTTTGTGTGTGTGTATTGATATTCATATAAAAACCCTTTTTTCTATCTATTAAAAAAGAAAATACAACTTTCTTATATATATGGCGTGGAATTGCGTTCACCTGCAAAAGATCTAATTAATTAGCATATTCTTTTAAACATTCATTTTAATTAATTCCCTATTTATTTTTTTCGGTTTTCTTATGGGATAATCATCTTTAGTTAACTATAACGTGTAATTATATTCATGCAGATATTCTACATGATTTATACTTGCATAATATTTGCATAATAAGGTTATAGTTAAAACAAACCTCTCTATATAATTATGTATGCGTATATATTTATATATTTGTTTAAAAATTTTGCCTATTAAACTCCTGTCAGCTTTTGGTTTATAAACATGAAAATTTATATATAGGGTCTTCGAAACCATGCGAAATTTTATATTTGGGTTTTAGCTGGCGAAAATCGGTGCAAAGGTGTGAAAAAATTTTTAAAAATTGGAATTTGCCAGGTGAAGGTCGAACGACGACATTACGAATATGCATGCATAACCTAATAGCTATTGGTTGCTGTTTTAATTTTAGCCTTGCAGGGAACATGTATTCATAGCTCAGGCATGAACATCAAACGAAAAAGTAAATCGTAAACTAAACATTTTGGTTTCGATTTTTGGTGGTTTCGCACGAACATCTTTTTTTTTTTAAACTATTTAAATCATTACTATGAATATATATTGGGTCAATATATAATATAATAATACTCACAAAATCTGCATTAATCAAAATATCATATATATATATATATATATATATATATATATATATATATATATATATAAAGGTGAATGTGTCTGTGTGTGTCTGTCGGTGTGTGTCTGTGTACATTTCCCTACGCAATAACTCTGTCAATTTAAAGTCTACAGACTCGAAATTTCATATACAGGGTACTGAGATTTGGGAGAATCGATGTGATTAGGTTTTGGCCAGAAATTTGGCGATTAAGGGGTCACAGTACAATGATTTGACCTTTGAGAACTCTATCAAACTCCTCCGACAATTTGGGGTCTACACATTTGAAATTTTAGATATAGGTTCCTTAGACATGGATCTAACTAAATAACTTGAGTTGAGCCCAAAACAATGCATTTTAAGGGGTCATAATAAAGGTAAAAGTTTTTAAAAATTGACCGCTTTTTTTTTTTTTTTGCTCAACATACACCTCCAAATACACGGGCAGCGCCGGGCACCCATGCTAGTATATATATATATATATATATATATATATATATATATATATATATATATATTCAAGCATGTCTGATTGAACACAACAGTGTTATTCTTCCCAAACGCTCCTGACGACGATCTGGAATCCCGATAGAAATCTTTGGAGAAGAATATGACTGAACAACAACTTATCGGCGCCATAATATAGAACATGCCAGCTGAAATAAAACAGACTGCTCAGGAATTGAAAGATATCCTAAAAAATCGGAAAAAGAATTACTCATTCGTGTTCAATCAGACGAGCTTGAATAATGACTGGCTGCCAAAATATACAAATATGTGTGTGTGTACGCACGCGCGTGTGTCTGTTACATATGGCGTTGTAATTTATCCTATCAACAGCCTATTAGTGGGGATGGGAGATGTTTAACTATCATACTTATGGCTGCGGTGTCAAACTCCGGCGTAGATACACTTACTCCCTGCCATCATCATCATCATCATCATCATCATCATCATCATCATCATCATCATCATCATGCAGTCCGTCAATCTTGACGATGACTAGTGGGGCGTCAGTGCTTTATCCTTCGGTATTAGGATAGTCCTCTTTCTGTGTGAAACATCCGGTCACAGGCACTGCATATGTGGGTGCCAGGGTTGTGTCGTCTATAGTGTCTCAGCTCTAAGGCTTCTCCAATCTTTATCTCTATTTCTTTCTTTTCATTGTGGAGACTGTTCCGACAACCACGCCTTTCTTTGGCTTGTTCCTCCCAACTCTCGATATTGAAGTTCATTGCCTTCAGATGCCACTTTGTTACATATTTGTAGCGAAGCTTCTGACCTCCTACCTTGCGGGTTCCATTTTCCAGTTCCCCGTAGACGATCATCTTTAGAATTCGGTTGTCTTCCATTCTGGCAATGTGCCCGGTCCATCGTAGTTGCATAGTAGCAAGGGTAGCTTCCACGTTATCTATCCGTGCTTGGTATGTACTCACTCCATTTCATCTTCATGATTCTTCTCAGGTGTCTCTGTTGAACGGCTTCCAATCTCCTTATGTGTTCTTTATGCAGAGTGTAGGTCTCTGCTGAGTACAGCAGGGCTGGCAGGACGATGGTTTTGTAGACTCTGCACTTCGTGTCCAGCCGGATACCGGCCCTTGTCAAGAACCTCTTTTCTAGCTTGCCAAAGGAGGCACATGCGCGTTGGATTCAGCAGCTTATTTCTTTATCAACATGGTTATCAGTGCTTTGAGTGCTTCCAAGGTATTTAAAGTTTTCAACAACTTATAGCACCTTGCCGTTGATTGTTATTATAGGCTCTTGCGGGTCGTTATCTGGTGTGGGCTGATACATCACTTCTGTCTTCTCTATGTTGATTTGTAGGCCCATCTTCCCGGCTGTTCGAGAGAACGTATCAACTATCCTTTGCATCTGAGTTACCAGAGCAGTGTCGTCTGCGAACAGTAGTTCTGTTATCAGCTCCTTCCTTGTCTTGGCCTTAAATATTGCAAGGTTGTATAGTTTCCCATCAAAACATGTGTGGGTGAAGACACCTTTTCGATGCTTTGATGAAGCAGCATAAAGAAGGTTGTCAGAAATAGGGTGAACAGTGTTGAGGGTGAGTACGCACCCTTGTTTGGGGAAGCAATTGATAAAACTAAAATTAACAAATCTCCAGGAATTGACGGCATACCAGCTGAGCTATACAAGTTCGTCGGAGAACAACTCATGAGAAAACTTCACCAACTAATAGCAAAATGCTGGCAACAAGAAACGCTGCCACAAGAATTCAAAAATGTCATAATCATCCCAATCTACAAAAACAAAGTTGACCACAAAGACTGCAGCAATTACTGAGGTATATCTTTGCTGACCATTGCTAAAAAAAATAATGGCTAAAGTGGTGCAAGAACGGCTAGCCAGACCGGCGGAAAGGATCCTAACCGAATCACAGTGTGGATTCAGGCATGAAAGATCTACAATAGATATGATCTTTAGCTTACGGCAGATTCAAGAAAAAGCCATTGTACGATACTGGGAGCTCTACATAGTCTTCCGTAAAGCATTTGATACGGCTGACCGAAAAATACTGTGGAAGGTACGTAAAGTGTTTGGATGCCCAGATCACTTTGTGTGAATTATCAAACATTTTCACGAAGGAACGAAACGGAGAGTTGTAGTAGAGAACCTAGAAAGCGAACTCTTGGAAATCCCTGCTATACACACTTGGCGATTAATAAACGACGAAACAGCAGTCTATTTATTAGATGCACACACACACGCATACATAAGCATACATACGTACATAAATACTATGATTTATTTTCAATAAATATTGATAATTTTTTATACATACAGCCAGTAGTATTAGATGTTTACGCAATCATCGGTGCAAGAAGTGCTAATTACTTTTGGCCACGGGATCTCGAACCCAGGCAATAAAGTCAAGCTTGCCTTTGCAAGCTGATTTTCCTCCACTAGATCATCGGGAATTAACATTTAAATGGAAGTAAGTGAAGTTACTTGTCATACTTCAGCCAGCGAGGAGAGTATTCCAACAAACAGGAAGGTTCTGTTAATGATGCACGCAACTAATTTACGGCCTTTTTCTAAATTCACAAATAGGGCTCAACTTTCAATTTTCTAAAAGGCGCTTATAACGATAGTATATCTTAACGCATATTAATATTTATATGCATACAGATACCAGTATTTCATGCTTACTTATCTATCTATCTATCTATCTATCTCTATTATATATATATATATATATATATATATATATATATATATATATATATATATATATATATAGTAAGATGATTGATAATTTATAATTAAAATTAAAAATCGGTTTCACAAGGAAGAACAAACAAAATCAATAAATTGTACGATCGTTTCGGAAACGACGTTTTTATTGAGATAGACATTGAGTCTTGGACAATAATTTTTCATTTGGGTTTTTGAAACAAAGTCTCCTCATCAGCAAAATATTGGGTGTTTTTTTTAAACACAAATTATAAAATTATTGTCCAATATCTCAATTAAAACATTGTTTCCGAAACGATCGTACAATTTAATGATTTTGTTTGTTCTTGTGAAACCGATTTTTAATTTTAATTATAAATTATCAATCATCTTACCCAATATTAAAATAGCTCTAGGACATATATGCCTATTGAGCTTATTATATATCTACATTACAACGAGCACTGTTTTCTTTTCTTTTATTTTAATTGTATTAATGGGTGTACTAATACATTAAAATAAACTCTGCTCTTTAGACTGTTGTTCTAATCCCCTTAATATATATTGGTAAAAATGATGTTAAGAATATACATTTTAAGAAAAAGAACTTTAGCCATCAGAAAATTCAAGATGGCTGCCAGTTTTCAAGATGGCTGCAGAAGCAAACCTGACAAATTTCAATTTTGCTGCTTGTATCACCAAGTGAAAGATTGTTTCAGCAGTCTGACCCATTAAAAAACAATACGACGAGCAAATGAAACGAACGGGGTAACAAGAAAACGTACACGAGGTCAAATGAGAGAAGCAAAACGGAGAGAAAATGAAACAGGCGAGGAAACAAACAAACAAACAAACAAACAAACAAACAAACAAAACAAACAAAAAAGACGTAAACGAGGTGAGTTGAAAGAAACCCAAAGACGAGAAAATGAATCAGAAACCGAACAAATCTTTCGTCCATTCCAAGAGCGTGAGCAAGAGTCTGCAAGAAGAGAGACAGACAGACAGAGGGAGAGGGAGAGAGAGCGAGAGAGGGGGGTATAACTTTGCCACAGCAAATGACAAAAAAGGAGGCAGCTAGACAAAGAATGTCTGCTTTGAAACAACAACAAAATAGAAAATTGCACTAGAATGCAGCTGACATGAACAAAGATGTCAGCATTGCTCAGCTGTGAAATTTAATGGAGAGATACCTGGTTCTTCTTCTGGCAAGGTTGTGCTTGATAGCTTTCCACTACTGCCTCAGTTGCTGCAAGATTTGCTCTCAGGCAAAGGTCCCATCTGTAAAGAGTTCCTACAAAATCTACGCAGTTATAACAACTGTTTTACAATGACTTTATTTCGCCACGAAAATGCGGTAGTACAAAAATAGAATTTGTCTTTTAAAAAATTCGAGGTTCGTCACAAAATTGGGACTCTTTTGTCACCTGAAGATGGCGCAGCAATGTTTATTCAAATCTACTTCTTGGATAGTCTGGAAGAGGAACTACATTAGACTCAATCAACACATTCTCCGAAGGTTGACTGAATTTTTACATGAAAACAACAGCTTAATTTGTCAACTGAAAACAACAAAGATGAGGATTGAAGAAGCGAACTTGGGAGTGTGCAAAGTTGTCATAAGGGAAAACCGAAGGCCGCAAATAAAGCATTGGTGGTGATTTAATGATCCAACAACAACATATAAGATTGGAATTTTAATGGAAAAGAACCGACAGCAAACTGAGATATGTTTTGCTTTTTAAAAATAATACATTGAAAAGGATCTCCGATAATATACATCATTCCAGCTGAAATAGAACAGACTGCTCGTAGAATTGAAAAGATATCCAAAAAATTCGGAAAAAAGAATAACTCTGTCGTGTTCAATCAGCCGTGCTTGAATAATGACTTGCTGCCAAAATATACAAATATATATATATGTGTGTGCGTGTGTGCGTGTGTGTGTGCGCGCACGCGTGTGTTACATACGGCGTTGTAATTTATCCTACTATCAACAGCCTGTTAGTGCAGATGGGAGATGTTTAACTATCATACTTAGAGCCGCGATGGCAAACCTCGGCGGAGATACACTAACTCCCTGCTATACACACTTGGCGATACTCCTCTCTACGATATTTTAATGTGCCCGTTAATGCAGCCCCATGTTTCCCTATCTTACGACATCTACATTAAGGCAATCCAATATGCGAAAAGTTACCCAATAGCATTTTCATTCCAACTATTTGATAAATCGGCCTGGGAACTATTTGAAAACAGTTTCAACAATGACTGGCAGATGTGTACTGTTTACATTAGAGAGTAAAAGACCTTAAAAGCTGAGAATTATGCCAATTTGAGGGATTTAAATCTTAGGAAGGATTGTAATCCAGAACAGATTCTCAATGAATGATCCTTCTGGCAACTTACACAAGAGGCCCGCATGCTTGAGCGCCAAAGTGATTCCATATATATATATATATATATATATATATATATATATATATATATATATATATATATATATATATATATATATATATATATATATATATACTAGCATTTCAGCCCGGCGTTTGGATGTGTATGTTGAGTTAAAAAAAAAAGTGGTAGTAGGAAGGCAGGTTCGAAACCGTACCGTAAAGGAGGAAAAGGGCAGGAAAAAAAACCTGACGTCTATGCTATTATGACCACCGACAAACAGGAAGTGACATTTTTTAAAATTAAGGCTAGACAATTGAAAGGAGAGGATGACTTTCAAAAATATCGGCGAAAAAAAGCGACCCCCCTGTAGAAAAGTGCCCAGTTTAGGGTAAATAGATTAATGTTTTTAGCCAATCTTTCGATGCTTGTCATCTGAAAGGTCGAACATCAAAACGATATTGATCTTGAGAAAATCAGTCGCCTTGTCGAAAGTTTTGGACAGACATGCAAACATACATACATACATTTATATATTGGTAACTAAAGATGTTCGACCCAAACCGATTAAACAACTTGCCCCATCTCTGAATACCCTTCATCTAAAATTTCAAATGTTTAGACAAGAAATTGTCTGAGTAATTTGGTAGAGACCGTAGAGGTCAATTTTTTTTAACTTTGACTTCTATTATGACCCCTTAACATTTATTGTTTTGGGCTCAACTCAAGTTATTAAGTTAGATCCATGTCCAAGGAACCTATAACCAAAATTTCAAGATTTTACACCCCAAATTTTCTGAGGAGTTTGGTAGAGTTCTCAAAGGTTAAATCGTTAAACGTTGACCGCTTAACAGCCAAATTTCTGGTCGAAACCAGACCCCAAAGATTTTCCCAAATCTCAGTAACCTGTATATCAAATTTCGAATCTGTAGACTAAAAATTGACAGAGTTATTGCGTAGGGAAATGTACACAGACACACAGACACGTTCACTTTTATAAATATACTAGCATGGATGCCCGGCGCTGGCCGGGTTTTTGGAGATGTATGTTGAGGAAAAAAAAAAAACGTAAGTGGTCTATTTTTCTAACTTTGACCCCTATTATGACCCCTTAAAATTTATTGTTTTGGGCTCAAGTCAAGTTATTAAGTTAGATCCATGTCCAAGGAACCTATATCTAAAATTTCAAGATTTTAGACCCCAAATTGTCAGAGGAGTTTGGTAGAGTTCTCAAAAGGGAAATCGTTGAACTTTGACCCCTTAATCGCCAAATTTCTGGCCGAAAACCGATCACATCGATTTTCCCAAATTTCAGTACCCTGTATATCAAATTTCGAGTCTGTAAACTAAAAATCGACAGAGTTACTGCGTAGGGAAATGTACACACACAGACACACACAGAGACACACACAGAGACACTTTCACTTTTACAGATAGATAGATAGATAGATAGATATAGAATATGTGTGTGTATTTTATCAGCCGTATTACTTCCGGTTCTAGACGCTGTACGTGGTCTCCGCTTATCTTTGTGTTGTTTCCAGTCATTCTAAACCTCCACTTTATATTGGAATGTAACAACGCCGACTTAGGAAAGGTTTAGTTGGTGATTGCGCAACTCTTGCCACAAAAATTCCACGCGCAAGCACCCCCAACCGTGAGTATCCATAGTCTGTCAAGACTGAAGATAGCTACCATATATGTGTCATGTGTGTATGTGTGCCTGTGTGCATGTGTGCGTGCTCTCGCACGTGCGTGTGAGCATATGTGCATTGTGTATTGTATGTGTATACAGTTGTTGTTGTTTTTTTTTATTTTACATATGCCAAGTCGATTACAAAATAAATCCATTATTTTTATGTAAAGAATTTATGAATACGAAATGCTATTGACCCAAAGGTTTCAGAACGTATGAATATAAATGTATTATTTTGCTTGCTGTCTTTTACTCGACGTTGCTCGGGAGTACTCTTGACATTCTTGTTGCTGTTAGTCTCGGATCGATAAAGCGATTGAAGTCGCTGAGAGATGCCTCCAAAATTAGATGCATCGATTCTATATACTCATTGCAGTGTTCTGCTTAGCCTAAGGAAGCAACCCTGCTTAGGGAAGGGGTGTGTTTATCGCTGTTTGCCTGAGATGCCCTTACAGGAGAATGTGATTGGTCCGTTCAAGGAAAATTCTTCATTAATCCCCACTATAAACTGGCCTCATATATCTTACATTGTTACACTGCTATGATTCCGTTCTTCTAAAGAGACAATGGACACTCCCTGTGAGGATAGCTGCGCGTATAATTGTAAGATAGGGGTTGAGCAATTCCCAACCACACCTCTTCTGAATCGCCACTGCTTTA
>NC_136505.1:93083567-93223567 GCF_053919585.1 Euprymna scolopes
CACAATTCATGTGGAAATTAACACTGACTTTTAATTGGAAAAATTAATTCAAGAATCAATATCTTGTAATGTTGACAAAGTTTCTTGAGTGTTTCCTGAATCTGATTGATTTCTGGTTTACATTTTCAACAAATTTTTCTCATCTATCGAATGGGTCCTGGGAATCGAAACCGAATGGATGTAGTTAAACGTTGTGATCTAAAACTTTTTTTCTATCAAATATGGAATCACATATTCCCAAATTTATTTCTGATCATCAACAACAATCGATGATTCATCGATGATTCCTATGATTATCAGTCTCATTTTTATCGATTATTGTATTAGAAATGCTATGATTTATTAATTGATTTATAATTACTCTTCCCATTCGATCGATAGTCTAGAATTTTGATGAAAAAAGTTTATGAATATTCAATTATTTATTTTCAATTTAATTAGGTACTACAACCACTACTAACATTATTACGTAAGGATTCATGTAGGAAAGGGGACGGTAGTAGGTATCCGAGAGATCTGGGTGGGGTGCGTTTACCAAAAAAGGTTGGGAAACCCTAGTTCACCCGAAATCAAAGACAGAGCTAACATTTACTTTGCTTCAGTCCCATCTCGCCCCTTACTCGAGCCTTGGGGTTGCTATCTCAACTCACACATACACGGAGCTATAATCATACACACGCAGATACTAACGCACACACATACACATAACTTCCAAAAGGGTTAACCCCATTCTAAATGCCCATATCTATGAAACTACATGATGGACCTTAATGAAATTAAATAAACTACATGTGGAAGGTCATAAGTTTTATTAGTTAAATTTACAAAGAAAAGTACAAATATTTATTGGTTCTATGACAGATTTTCATAAATGTTCAATATCAGCGCCTCCTGTGACTCGAGTCGGTACTCAAGCTCGTGCCAAACTCGCTTCAGCATGTCTTCGGTAACAGTTTCTGGTGCAACTGTAATTCTCTGTTTCAGTTTTTTTCTTCTTTTTTTTACATGGGGGTCACCACTAATCAAGACCCGAAGGCAACTCAAGGATAAGGGTTATTGCGTGTACAGTAATCAATGATTGTATTGTAGTAATCATAAGTATTGGGGGGGGGGGTTGATAGAGTCTTACTTAAGGGGGTGGTTTGTCAGGAGTTTGTTTATGTTGGACTTGAAGACGTCCAAGTTGTAGTCAGGTGGGAAACAGGCAAGTGGCAAAGAGTTCCACTGGCGTGCAGTTCTAAGAAAGAAGCTTTGCTCATGGAATCTACGTTCAATGTTAGCTGGAAAAGGAAGTACGAAGACTAGTCCTTTCACATACCCCCAGAGCAAAAAATCACACGGAGAAAGATCGGGTGAGTATGGTAGCCATTTCAGAAGGAAATTATCTTTTTCACTACCTCAATCGTTCCCTCTCTCTGGCAGAACCTCATTGAGGTAGGCCCGTAGAGTGAGCTTCCAGTGAGGTGGAGCCCCGTCCTGCTGAAAATGAAACTTTCTTCTTCATTTTCTATTAATTGATCAATTAGCCAATTTTGAAGCATTTGACAATTTAGGCATGCATAAGCAGCCATTTTCTGGAAATTCTGTGTTCCAAGTCCTGATTTGTTTTGTAGTTGGTTCCGTCTTCGCAAAATTTGTGAAGAACGCACGCTGCATTGTCTTCGGTGACTCCGTCCGAGCACACTTTAACGCGTAAAATGCCTTTTCTTTTGAAGTGAACGGCATTTCTTAACCTGAAAAGATAGAAATGCCAAACGGTACACACAAAAACCTGAAACGTTTTGACATAAGCTGCGGAAATTTGAGGTCATTCCAACGAAACTTGTCAAAATTATTGGCCTTCGAAATGGGGTCAAACATTTTGGAACATGCTGTATATATATATATATATATATATATATATATATATATATATATATATATATATATATATATATATAACGTATAGTAGTGATTTCAAATGTTTTTCAAAAATGACTTAGGTGCCATCAGCTAGAACCTAGACCCACGCATATAATTCTCCAGCGTTATTCGTTAGTATCTGATCTAATTTCATATGCATATAAATTGTTTTAAAACAACGATTCTCACGTGTAGAAGATACACATTTAATCGACTTACGCCTACCAGAGGGGGGTAGTATGTATCCGAGTGTTCATAGGGAGGGGGCGTTTGGCGAAAAAGGTTGGGAAAACCCTGAGTTAAAAGGAAGAAACTATTTTGTAAAAGACTTTTTGGTATTTATGGATTTTTATAGTGAAAAGTATGACTTTGCTTGTCGTGTTAGAAGGGAGTATTTACGCCGAGGGGGGCACTAATTCTACGAGTAATTGTAAAATAGGCTAAGGGGTTGGTTTGGTTTGGTTTTGGTTTTGGTTTGGTTTGGTTTGGTTTGATTTGGTTGGGTTGTTTCTACGGCATATCAACCCTTTTCGGGTTATTTAATGGCGAATCCAATTATTTTGGAAAAAGCATGTTGCACTGAGTTATTTTGTAGAAGGTTTTTATTCTTCAAGCTCTTTCTGGCTTCAACCGCTAGTTTATAGGGTTTGGTTTGGTTTCGCCCGGTTGTTTTATATTGGATTTTATCGTTTTCGTTCCCTTTCCTGCAGAATATGAATGAATTTTGCAATGGGGAGAGATAAAAAGTTACATTAATGTTTTATACATTTTAAGTTAGGAAAGCAGTCAGGAAGTTGGGGAGATAGAACCAGAAAGGGAAAAATGGGAAGAAGGAAAATAGAGGGGAAAGGTAGGTTGTTGTTTTTGTTTTTAGTTTTGCAGAACACTCGTCTAGCTGTAAACACTATCAATAATTCCCCCCACTCTTTATCTGTGCCTAAACCTAAACGTAGATTCCATGAACAAAGCTTTTTTATTAGAACTGCACGCCTGTGGAATTGTCTTCCGTTTTCCTGCTTTCCGGCTGACTACAATATGGTTGTCTTCAAGTCTAACGTAAATAAGTTCTTGATGAGCCGTTCCATATAAGTTATCAAATTTAACAAATTTTCATTACTAATGATTATTATATTTTCCAATTTCTACTGTACACTCTTTAACCCTTATCCTTGAGTGGCCTCTTGGCCTTGATAATGAGTTGATACCTATGAAAAAAAAAAAAAGAAAAAGTCCAATGTGAACAAGTTCTAATTGAATCGTCCCCCTAAGTAATCCAAGTTTCAAAATTCCCACTGTTTACTATGCTAAAATCACAATGACTAATGTATACCTATTAACCCTTATCCTCGAGTGGCCTCTGGGCCTTCATAAGTGGTGACACCCTTGTAAAAAAAAAAAGAACATAATTAAGTTTGTAAAAGGAAACAGAAAAACAAAAAGTATCAATGTTAGGCGCATTTCGTCTTAGTAAGCCAATATTTTCAGACAGCCTGATCTGGTAGCACCTGTTATGTTGATAGAGTAACAACTATGAAGTTGGAGATCCTCAGCAATAGCCCAAATATGGCAGCGATGCTTCATAAACTTGCTAATGCTGGTTTATTTTATTCCTGTGGGACACGTTACAGCAGGGCGGCTTTCATGCAGATAACGTTGAGACCATTTTAAAGCCTAGTAATTGTTGAGTCTTTTTTTTTTTAATTTATCAAGCATCATTTTGTTTCTTTCCATAGTACCGTTAAATCACTAGACTAAGGATTTCATAAATCCTGAACCTCGAAAAGTAGAAGACGTTTACGTATGAATAGAGCTAGGAACCTCGACTTATCATCTGATTGTTAACTAGGGATGGGACGATTCCAATATTTTTCCCGTACTAAATTTCCGATTCCGATACAATTACCGATTCTGATTCCGATTCATTAGAAATCTCTCAACTATGAAGTTGTTATTTTTCCCGATTACCGTAAAAAAAAGCACGTGTTAAATGTGCAGATGTTTTCTCAAACGTAAAAATATACTTGCAGGAAAAAGTGACCTATAGATTTTTTAGTTTTGTTGCTAGTTTAAAATCAATAAATATTTATTATTTTATTATTACTACCGACAGTCGAATATTTTGTTTTAAACAAAATTAAAAAAAAAAAGATTCTTAAAAGAATCGTTTTGGGCATCGGAAATTTTCTGGATCCGATACCGATTCCGATACCTCCAAAAATTCCGAATCTTCTGATTCCCAATTCCGATTCCGATTAATCGTCCTACTGTTAACCCTTGATATGGCAGACTTCGCTACGATATACCTAGGTAGATTGTTCTACCGAGCAAAACTATGAACAGAGAATGTCGCTTTTCTTTTGTTCAACTTTTACTTGCCCCTACATCCACGAGGATAGACTAAGATACAAGATCAGTTTTTATGTGGGGAAACTCCAGCTTTTCAAAAGGGGTCACTGTGCGACGCCACGTGTCCTCCCATTCGACAATCCACCGCCCCTGTCATGCTCTCTCCTGTTTCTGTCGGCAGGATGCACACGGGATCACAAGTATAAAAACAAATTAATACAAAACACAAGAAGAAAATACAGAATAGCGCTGACTACGAGACCTTTTGTATATATTCCTTGAACTCTGGTTGCACGTGTGACACCTCCAACGTTCTAAATTCTAAAATTGACATCTATATCTTCTTTCAAGTCTATGTTTGTCAGTGAGGTGATCAATATATTTTACCATCTGCTCTGAGCCACGAGATATATTCGACTGTGTCCAGCTCACGACTGTCCATTCAACACTCCCAGCTGTCGACAACTATCGTAAAAATAAAATATAAAATAACATTAAAAAAATAATCGTAAAAATAGTCCACAACTATTGTAAAAAGGTCATAAAACACTAGTCTCTATAAACCAATCTCCATCGTCATAAAGCGTATTTCAATCCTAAATATCTTTTTGTTCCCATCTTTAACTGCAATCGCATTTTAAAAGTATCGTTTACATGCTAACTCCAAAATACATAGACCGACTCCCTGGTTATTCCTTTGTCTTTAAATAACTACCTTACCTTAGCTCTCTTTTGTCTGCGTTAAGGAACAAATTACGATCTCTTGTCCATATTCCGTATTTCTTTTGTTATATTTCTTTTCTTATTTATTTCCCAACGCTTAGGGGCGAGGTTGACGTCGATAGTATCACAACTGGATTGGAATTCCAAAAATTCCTCAGTCTAGAAGGACTTCTTCACTGACTGACAACAGCATGACCAGATGCTAAATTTCGGCCAATACACATTTTGTCTTCACAAAGTCAACCTGGCGCTGGGGTAAAGAAAAAAAAAAAGTAGATTTACATCACCGTTGATGTTGCTTTACTCCAGAATCAGGTCTTCTCGTATCCTTCATTAATCAAGCGAAAACAAATGTAGTTTTTGGAGATGTTTCTTTTAGGTAAGCGTTAATTTAATTAAAATCGACACACCTGTACACCTCAATCAACACCTATTGCAGGTGTAACCAACCTTTGAAAATCCAGTTACCATTTAATCTACGCATGAGTACATTTTTATATGGGAATAATTAAAACCAACATTAAATTAATTATACTCAATGTTACAGTATAAACTATTTTAAATGCCTAGACTAGAAAAAATGTGTCTCGTTGAGTTATGTATTGAATCACGTAAGTTTGTTTGAATCAGGAAAAGATCGATCGGTAATAACCTCACCCTATTCGCAAAGGAGGGATATTCCTAAGACCGATCCAAACTATTTCTTTTATAGTAGTGTAAGTGTTGAATCCCCATTGCTGGTGTCGTGGCACCGTAAGTTTCGACTCCCCCGTTGCCAGTGTTGTAGAGATGAAAATTTTGAATCCCCCACCCTCGTGTTATAGCAACATACGTTTTGAATCCTCATCGTTGGTGTTGTGGCATTGTATGTTTCGACTACCTCGACGCCAGTATTGTAAATGTGTAAGTTTTTAATCATTCATCGCCAATGTTATAATAGTAGGCTTTTTGAATCCCACATTGCCGATGTTATAGCAATGAAAGTTTTGAATCCCTCGTCGCCAGTGTTGTGCTGTGTAAGTCTAGAATCGCACACCACCAGTCGTATAACAATATAAGTTTCGCATCCATCGTCACAACGGTTTGATTTCGAATCCTTCGTCGCCATTGTTGTAGCGATATAAGTTCTAAAATCCCTGGCCACCAGCAGTGTATGCCTTTGACTCCCTCGTCACCAGTGTTGTGTGTAAGTTTCAAATCCTTTAGCGCCAGTGTTGTAGCAGTATAAGTTTCGGACCCTTTGCATTCCAGCATCCGTCCGAATAATCAAACTAATAAAATTTTTGGTACTTATGCACTTTAGTGCCCATTTTTCCGTGGGTTTCGCTCGGCAACACCCGGCGGACGGTGGAAACCGCCGGATTATAACGGAAGTCAATATTAAAAACGAACAAGAAAAAAATAATAAAACAAAAACCTACGGTAATAATTTCATAAATCTTTATGTTTTCTTTTATTTTTATATGGCAACAGTGTTTTTTATTGCGGGTGTGGGAGAGATAATTTTTTTTTTTAATAAGTGAACAAATATATATATATATATATGTTTGTGTATGAAAAGTTATTTTGGCGTTTTGGGTTTGTATTACTGTACACATAGATTCGAAAAAGTTGTCCAAAAACAAATATATAACAAATAAATCTTATCAAAGGCAAGATAAGTTACTTTTCTACCAAACTGGATATATTTTTCGTGTTTTTATTCAATGTAACATGTTTATTCAGCTCGAAAACCATACAGTGTTTACCGATGTATTGGAACATTCAAGATGGCGTCTGATTCTCTCTTTAACACAGTAAGTGTGGGAAAAGATGTTATAAATAAAAAACCGGATAAAATACTGTTAAAAACTAGCTCAATATATGTTACCGTGACATAGGTTGACATATATTCGGCGGGTTTTTGATAGTATTTTGTATAGGTTTTTATTTATAACACCTTTTTCCAAACTTACGGTTTTAAAGAGGGTGTGAGACGCTATCTTGAATTTTCGAATACATCGGTAAACACTGTATGTGTTTCGAGCTGAATAAATATATTACATTGAATAAAAACACAAAAAATATATCCAGTTTGGTAGAAAAGTAACTTATCTTGCCTTTGATAACATTTATTTGTTATATATTTGTTTTTTTTGACAACTTTTTCGAATCTATGTGTACAGTAATACAAACCCGGCGTTTTTTTTTTACGCCCTACCCCAGCGTAGTATAAACACCCCCAACTTCTCTATGTCAAGAACAGCTTTCGGAATAAACACCAGTCTCCCCATGTTAAGAACGGGTTTCGAGATATTTATTCCGAAAGCCGTCCTTAACATGGGAAGGTTCCTTCCTTGTCACAAGACTTGTTGCCTGAAGAGGCACAATGATACTCTGTCATTTTTTTTTCGTTTTAAACGTTTTCTTTTCCTTTCCTTTTTTTTTTCTTTCCATTTTTACTGTCTGCGTCTCTTTTTGCTCATTCGGTGTAACCCAGCGGTTTCCGTCGTTCGCCGGGCGTTGCCGAGCGTTGCCGAGCGAGACTCACGGAAAAATGGGCACTAAAGTACAGAAGTACTCAATTTTTCATGTATATGTTAAAATGTCGAATTTTGGATTCAATCAGTTCGCCGTCGGCCTCTATCGCGAAACGACTGAACCGTGATTGCATTGATTCTTCGCAGCTATCTTTGTTACTAGGAATTACTGAACACTCAATATCGTTACTGCATTGATTCTTCGCCGATTTGATTTACTGCCGCCATCTTTGCTCAAGATAATCTCTCAACACTTAACAGTATGATTGTTTTGTTTTATCATGATTAAATTAGAAACATTTAATACAGAATGGTTATCCCCGTTAGATTTTTTCTGACAAATTTATTCAAGAAAAAAACTGTTACATTTATTAAACTGTTTTACGGGAATACACAAACACAGCCATGATGACTATCAAAAACCAGCATACTAGTAAACGTTCACTCTGCTTACAAAAAAAAATGTTTGATCAGCCTACCATCACCCCCTCCCCTGGTAGGGGCGCTTCAAACGATTAGCAATAAACTAACCCCTTTTCAGAGGTAATAGGATGCCAGGAAAGGTGGGCCTTCTAGGGATGAACAGAACCGTTCCTCAGCTCGACACCAACACAGTTACCCTCAAATTAATTGAGTGCTGTAGCTCTAGATGCATATATGTTCTGTTTGAAAAAGAATAACAAAAACATTCTTTACACGTCACAAACGCACCAGATATTTTTAAGTTATGGCTTTTTTTTTTCTTTTCCCCCGAAATCGGTCATCTTGGGCATATTTCAAAATAAAGCCTAAACGTTGATTAATACATACACTATGATTCTGAATTTTTTAGATGACGATTGACATAGCGTATCATTTGAATTCTTCAGACTACTGCTCTCATCTTGAGTGTGAGTGGTGAGGGTGGTCAAGAGGTCAACGACACGTACAAATTCCACACGGAAAAATTCCACGTACAAATTCCACACGGACAAATTCCACACGGAAAAATTCCACGTACAAATTCCACACGGACAAATTCCACACGGACAAATTCCACACGGACAAATTCCACACGGACAAATTCCCCACGGACAAATTCCACGTACAAATTCCACACGGACAAATTCCACGCGGACAAATTCCACACGGACAAATTCCACACGGACAAATTCGAAATTTCAATCCAGTTCCTCCCACAAAATCACTTTCACTTAGGATGTTGGCAACCTTCACTTGGTCCCTCCTGTAAGTGTCAGATGTCTTTTTAGAAAAAAATCTGACGAGGAAAGAATATCGGGGAAACCAATGCCAACAACAGAATCTTCGGATTCATAAAATATCGTGAGTATCTTAAATGTTATTTGCACAATGCGTCCGTCAATAAAATATCCAACCCTTTTTAGGAGTATCGCTTCGAACTCGGGAATTTTTTTCTGTCAAAAACGGGATTCTGTACAGAATTTCAAATGAAAACTTTTATTAAATCAACGGCGGTAGCATGTTCTCGTTCCGTTAGCCATAACCGGGTTGAAGTCTTAAGTAATTCGCAGTTTTAGTATTAGTATCGCCCGTACTGAGGAGTGAACCATCAATCTACAGTATAGTGTCATTTAGAACTGAATGTCACCTAGTACTTTATCCGTTACGCCACGTGTCTGTGCAATTAAAAATAAAAAAGAACACTAATTCGAATAATCCAAATAAAATATACACAATTTTTTGTTTTTCCTTCCTCGTCTGCCAAATAGGTGCATCACAACTTCGACTAATTATTCCTGAATATATTTATTTTGCTTTTATAAATGTGTGTGTGTGTTTTCTTTTTCTTTTTTGCCTGACACCTGTTGTATTGAGTCGGTCGCTGTTATGCTCTACTGAAATTTGACTCTTTGATCACGAGCCAACCAGAGTCATCAAATTTCCTGTTGTCGTTAGAGAACTTCCGCTTGTGTAGGTCCCAATTAGTTAGTCAAACCAATAATGAAACCCTAGCAAAATTTATCCGTATTCGCGTCTTTAACCACATGTGAACGGTGATAGTTATAGCCAATGTATGCACCCTCTGGGTGTAAATATTTAATAGATTTATGTTGGTTTTTCCGTTTTTTTTGTTTTTTTTACTGTGTAACGACATAGCCGTTTGGCGCGATTTAATACAATATATATTTGGTACTCTTAAATCAACGAACAGAAAGTGAACGAAAGATCAAAAATGTTTTTAAGAATAAAGCTAAACAGTGAAAGCCAATGGTTTATGCAATTTTCTATTCATTTTTTACAATAATATCATGAGGTAACCCTTCTATTACCATTACTTTCTAAAAATGCTTGCTTCTTGTTTTTTTTTTTCTAACTGTTCATTTCGGCTGCCATGAGATACGAAAACCCCTGCCGTCTCAACACCAGCTTAAAAGCTTCTCGCCATTACCACGAGGCTACACGTCCATCTCACCCACTTGAGTTTCTCTTTCTCTCCGATAACGTGCTGTCCTTTTCTTTCTTTTTCTTGTCACGTAAGCCCACGTACACTTGCTAATTTACATAGTAATTAAACGGCTTCTGCTGCTAATACTTTCGCTAGCCATCTATTCTCTGGCTGCAGCTGATTTTTTCACACGCGCTCATACGCGCTTTGTTACAGTGTTCAGCGTTGCCCGGCCATGAAATACGCTGTTTTAATTTACACAGATTTCGTATTTAATTATTATATATTATCGATTTTTTCCATATTACATAGTACCAGTATATAGTCATGATTTCAAAAGTAAAAGAAAGTATGATTTGAGTGCCATCAGCTAGATTCGAAACCGAAACCAATATTGAACAGTGATAAAACAAAGAGTGTTGGACATTCAAGATTAAAACTATATCTCTAAGACAAGCAAAGAGGAGAGTTTATTTATAATCAATATGGTTGGACTGTGAAAAGCAGTGTAAAGTTTATTAAATACAATCTGGTTTCTATGACAGCCGTACTAACCCCCTTCCCTCTCCCTCTCCGTCTCCCGCCCTTTCCTCCCATCTATCTCTCTCCCTCTCCCTCTTCCTCTCACCTAATTAATATACCTTATCGAACAGGAAAAAAAGTAGTCAAAATTTTAAAACCCAAAAATTGAAACTCTTCCCTCCCCTCCTTCTATTATCCCCTCTCTTTTTTCTTTTCTCTTTACCATCCTCTCCCCCCATCCTCCTCTCTATATCCACATATCTCCACCCAAGCCTACCTGAATCTGCTACCCCCCACACAATACAATCTAATATACTTTAAACTTCAAAACTGAAATATTGTCATTACCCGCCTTCCCCTTCTATTATCTCCTATCCCAACCCCCCTCTTTTTTCCGTATTCCTCCTAAAAACAATTTTTCCTAATACTAACCAACCATTTCTGTAAGGTCTGAGGAGGCTGTTAGATCGTAAACACGGTCCAACATCCGAAACATATGTAACCAAACAAATAAAACGGTAATAAAAAAAAAGTATTGGCTCTGCAATAGTATTGAGCCCTCTCTTCAGATTTTTACTAATTACCAGTTTTACCATATATATATATATATATATATATATATATATATATATATATATATAAAATACATAAAATTAATATACGAAAGTATAGATTTATGCGTAAACTTTAAGTATTTACTTCAAAAGTGCTCAATACGTAGGTAGAGCTAGTAAGTAAGTTATAAAATATATATGACGATTAAGCTACACGGAATATTCTGCGTTTCATCCACTCTAGGACTCCTCAGGCTTATGCGCGAATTCTGTGGTTGTTTATCGTTTTTTTTTCATATAATATATATATATATATATATATATATATATATATATATATATATATAAACGATAAACAACCACAGAATTCGCGCATAAACCTGAGGAGTCCTAGAGTGGATGAAACGCAGAATATTCCGTGTAGCTTAATCGCCATATATATTTTATATATATATATATATATATATATATATATATATATATATATATATATATATACATATATATATATACATATATATATACATGCATACACACACACATCACATATATATATATACATATATATATATATATTAAAGTAAATAGACAGATCGGAACGTGTCTATAATATTAAACGAAGTTTTTGTATGTGGGTGTGTGCATGTTATATATATATATATATATATATATATATATATATATATATATATATATATATAGAGAGAGAGAGAGAGAGAGAGAGAGAGAGAGAGAGAGAAAGAGAGAGGGAGAGAGAGAGGGTGCGAGAGCGAGAGCGAGAGAGAGAGAAAAAAGATAGATAGATAGATAGATAGATAGATAGATGGATAGAAAGAAATAAACTGTGCCAAACGACACCATGGCAAGTAGAGATAAAAAAGAAATTTTTTTTTTTTCAATCCCTGATGAGGGCTTCGTTATGAACCGAAAATTTGAAAAATTTAAATATATAATAGATAAATATTTGTTTATTTAATAACAATTAAAATTTGCACGCGGTCGTTCTTTCTAACCTCATGTTTTTAATTTCATTTTCTCAATTATCATTTCTCTCTTTTTTGTTAATTATGTTTTCACCTAAAACAAGGCACATTGCCACTTTGGTGTAGGGGGCTACTATCAGGGGCAACAACTACTGGGGTACTATGTAGGGATTTGGGCAGCAAGATGTTGGTTCACGTTGCACTTGAACTTCTGCATGTCAGTACAGTTGGGGAAGCAGTGACCTGAAATGGAATTCTAAAGTCTAGCGGTTCTGGGGAAGAAACTACTGGAGTAGAAAGATCTTTTACATCTAGAAATCTCTACAGTGTGGGGTGGGATTTGGCAGCTTGTCGGGTCTGTCGAGGGTGCTCACGTCGTGGGGGCACAAGTGCTTGCAATTCATCAGAGCATTCACAATTAAAATACTTGTGAAACAGGCAGAGGGGTTTAACGTTTCGTCGATGAGGCAGAGGCTGAAGCTTAGATGCCAGTTCAGAGCCTATCAGATTTGCGACTCTCTTTTGAACCTTGTCAAGGAGCGAGAGACTAGTGGCAGATGCACCAGCTAAAATTTGACAGCAATACTCCATACATGGGTGAATGGTTGCCTTATAAAGGTACAAGATACTTTCGGGTGTTAGTAGTTTTCTAGCATGGTAGAGACAGCCCACCTTCCTTGCAGCGGCCCTGACAATGCCCTCGATGTAATTGTTCCAACTTATGTTTCCTGTGAACGTTAGGCCAAGGAGCTTGAAAGACTTACTCTCAGATAAAGAGTCGTTGGCCATTGCTATAGGTGGTAGAGAAGGTTTCTAGTAATTATTGAGTAGTGGTTGATGAGCAGAAATCAGAAGCCTACTATATTAATGCTGGTGTCCCTCAAGAGTCCATACTGGGCCCAACTCTCTTCCTGATCTACATCAATGATTTCCCAAAACACATACTTAAATCATTCGTTGACATCTATGCTGATGACACGACCATTTATAGCAACACATCAAAGGCCGTAAATGACAAAGTTCTCTCTGGTTCTCTCCTCTGATCTTGATCGCGTGGTACGATGGGGGAAGGTTACTTTTAATGCATCTAAAACCAAGCTTTTATCTTTGCATCATCAGCGCTCTGACCCCAATCTGGTATCAATTGAAATGGATGGCCCTCGTCTAGGGGAGGCTCCATGTTTTGACAAGCTTCTGAGATTGACCTTTACTCCTGATCTGAAATGGAACACGTACATCAAGTCTGTTGCCAAGGTCGCTGGACAAATGGTGAGATCCTTCTACGCTCCAGTAAATATCTCACTGCTGATGCAATTCTCTATCTATATAAAAGTCCGTCCAAGGATAGAGTACTGCTGCCATATCCAGGCAGGAACCGCTAAAAACAGCCTATCCTGCCTTGACAGAGTACAAAATAAACTTCGTAGCCTAGTGAGGGATGTCCTTTTCTCTACCCTGCAACCTCTCCTCCACAGAAGTGACGTTGCGAGCTTGTCTTTGTTTTATCGTTATTTCCATTGCAAGTGCTCGTCTGAGCTCCAATCTCTGGTCCCCCTTCGTCAACCTTTCACGAAAAACACCCGTCTAGCTGAAACCACTGTCAATAACTTTCCCCACTCTTTATCTGTGCCTAAATCAAAACCTATATTCCATGAACAAAGCTTCTTTCTTAGAAGTGCATGCCTGTGGAACTCTGTTTCGTTTGCCTGTTTCCCACCTGACTACAACTTGGATGTCTTCAAGTAAAATATAAACAAATTTTTGATAAACCGCCCCCTTAAGTAATCCACTTTATAAAATCGCCATTACTAACTATTACTACGATATTATCCCATTGATTACTGTACACGCGATAACACTTATCCTCGAGTGGCGTCCGGGCCTTGATAAATGGTACCTTCCATGTAAAATAAAAATTGGATTACTTCTAATTGCTAAACATTTGCGCCTGGACAGGCGCCTACCTACTGGACTGGGCAATACACAATCACCATCTTCGGCAAATAACCTGTGCCAAATGACACTAACATTCCGGCTACTCTCAATGGCGGAAACAAAACAAATTATATTATTCTTGATTCCACACCTTCTTACAAAAAACGAATACATCCAACCTTAAACAATATGGCAACTCACTTTACACGAATCAATACTTATATGCATGTTAAACAAAATACAACATTCTACCACGCTTATAAGAAATTCACGTACACACATTATCGCCGCCCATGGTTTTTTTTTTGTTTGTTTTTTCGCTAATACTAACTATTCGCTTTTCTTTTTGAATGTTTGATTTGGGTGTCATTGGAACATTGAACTAATCTCTTACTACACGAAACAAACTATTTTTACTGTTTGCTTTGCGCTTCCTAAATTACGAGATGCGGAAATTAACTACTCTTAGTAAACTTCCTTTCTGTTTTTAATGTTTTGTTTTGGCGTCCTTAATTATGAGCTGAAAATATGAACTAATCTCTTTTCTTTTTTTTGGGGGGGGGGGATTTGCGATAATTAACTAATCTCTTAGTAAACACAACTAGCTTTTTTTTTTAATGTTTCCTTAGAGCATCCTGAATTATGCGCTGGAAAAATGAACTGATCTTTTCTTTTTTTTCTGTTTGTTTGAAGAGACTTAAATTGTGTGATCAAGTAATGAACGAATCTGTTAATAAACGAGACACCCTTTTTATGTTTGGTTTGAGCGTCCTAAATTATGAGATGAGAAATGAACTAATCTTATACTACGCCAGATAAGTTTTGTTTTTATATTTGGATTGAGCTCCTAAATTATGAGAGGATCCGCCTACTTCTCGGTCGTATACATAAACATCCTTACGTTAGTTTCTTTTAAGTTTTTTTTTTTTTTTTTTTAATGCACCTGTTTAATCCGTTTAATGGCTTAAGATTTTTATTTTTAATTTCTTTTTTTAAATTAAGGGATATTCTAAATACAACAGCGTCATTTTGTGTGTGTGTGTGTGTGTGTGTGTGTGTGTGTGTGTGTGTGTTTGTGTGTGTGTGTTTGTGTGTGCGCGCGCGCGCGAGTGTGGGCACGACTGTGTGTATGTGCGAATTAGCCCGAAAAATATGATTAGCTCCTTTTACGAATTATAACACCGGTAAAAAAGAAGGTACTGACAGAATAGCATAGAATATATTACGGTTAAACAATTACCAACAAAACCGGAGTATCCAACAATGAAAATAAGTTTTTTTTTGTTTTTTTTTTACACAGTGATCACCACTTATCAAGGCCCGGAAGCCACTCAGGGATAAGGGTTATTTAAGTACATCACGTTAGTGAGGAGATTTAATGAAGTGTTTAATTAGGGGGGGCGGTTCATTAGGAATTTGTTAACATTAGACTTGAAGACATCCAAGTTGTAGTCCGGAGGGAAGCAGGCAGACGGAACAGAGTTCCACAGGCGTGCAGTTCTAAGAAAGAAGCTTTGCTCATGAAATCCGCGTTTTGATTTAGGCACAGATATAGAGTGGGGGAAATTTTTCACAGTGGATTCAGCTAGACGGGTGTTTTTCGTGAAAGATTGGCGAGGGGGGACCAGGGATTGGAGTTCAGACGAGCACCTGCCATGAAAATAACGATAAAACAAGGATAGGCTCACAACGTCTCTTCTGTGGGAGAGGGGTTGCAGGGTAGAGAAAAGGGCATCCCCCACTAAACCACATACATACTTAGCATCATTTATTATCCGAAAAATCGTTGAGTATAAAATAAATAATTCTTTACATTTCCTTAGAGAACGGTTTCATGTTGCCGCATAAAACATAAATAACGGTTTATTTTTCGAAACTAATAAAAGCATTTAAATAAACTGTAACGAACAACAAATCCAGGTAGTTAGAAGAGTAAATTATCAATTGCCTACGCAAATTGCCAAAACGGTTACTTGCTACTTTAATTATTTTGGGGTGCACTTATTTTATTTATTTATTTTTTTAAATTCGGGGACTTTTTTATTCGACAGTGTTCTTATGTGTGTGGTCGTGTATGTGAGAATGTGTGTGCGTGCGAGTGTGTGTGCGAGTCTTTCTGTGTCTGCGTGTGTGTAATTATTTTTCCTTCAACTCTATAAAACTCGAGAGTCTATTTTGGAGATTTGACCAAAATGAAACTCGATTCTGTATAATCAAAATAGTTAAATATTACACAAATCAATGGTATTGATAATAAAAAGAATAATTACTTAATGGCAGAGGACAGGCATAGACACAAGTTCCGATTTAGATGTGGGTAAAATACAGTTCTCCTACATGTATCACACTGAATTGGAAAAATACTTTTTTGTAGGTGGGGGAGTAATTTTTACATTAGGTTACCCTCCACAGTTTTCTGTAAAATTTCAGCTTGTATGTGTTTTCGATTATGCTGATTAAAACTTCTGTTTTTACTTTCTATTCTTATTCTAATTGACCATTTTTCGTAATTTTATTAATTAATACTAATTTATGAATCCCTCAATTGCTTTTCTTAGATTCAAACAGTACCTGCAGTTAAAGCCAGATTATTGCATTTCGTCCACGGCCGCCAGTGTCCGCAATTGTTCAGGAACGGTAGTGGCCACCAACAACAATCGTTTAATTTTATACAAGGGGGGGGGGGGCTAGGCTTCCATTGGGAAACGACGGTTACTTTGTCCTGCTAGTTAATAATATAGATAGGTGGTTTGTTACTGTTATAGATATTTAAGGAAAGAAAGTAATCGGGTATGAAACGAAGAAAGAATGAAAACTAAGCGGAAATTCTGTGTGTATCTGTGTGTGTGTGTGTGTGTGTGTGTGTGTGTGTGTGTGTGTGTGTGTGTGTGTGAGTTCATTTCCCATGACCTCTTGAACGGCTGTGCCGATTATTTTAAAATGTCTCACGAACGTACTTTATGTGTTTGGGAGTGTTCTTAGATAAATTCAATACCAGAATACCTTAGATAAATATCGAAAATCGATAATCGAAAAAATATCCGAGTAAAGAAGAAACAGTCCACTTAAAAACAGTTTAATTAAAAGATAGACGATTTCACTGATTTCGATTTCAATCCCCAGTAACGTCGGGTATTCCTGCTGACACACACATATATATATATATATATATATATATATATATATATATATTATTCAGATGCGCACATATATTAAATCAACAGTGTAGAATACGATTAGAACATTAATTTACGAGGGCTATTCCAAAAGTAAGGCCTTTTAATCTTTCCAAAACACTGAAATGTTGAAGAGCTACGGGACGGAAGTGGAACCATTAAAACGAGCGACCTTTTGTGCCCCAGAATTTATTTTTCTACATAGTTACCACCATTCTAAACGCACTTTTGCCAGCCTCTTTTCATCTTTCGGTCGTAAGTGTCCGGAGCGGGCTTTGTCATAGAGTATCGTTGTAATTATATCTCTGTCGCGACTCTGAAATCGGCGAAACCATCTCCTAATTGTGTTGATATCAACTACTCCGTCAGTGTAAACGTTTAATAGGCGCCGATGAATGTTGATCGATTCCATTGTTTCTAAATGGAAGAATTCAATGAAGGATCTCTACTTCTGACGCATGTCCATGTCCGGAGTTGATTTTTTTTAGGACTCACACCGTCAATATCTGCAACAGGGAGACGAAACTTTCAGGTTACGAATGCATAAGTTTAGTCATCATGACAATGAAATTTGCAATGCTTTCTTGCGCATTCAGGAGGAATAAAAAATAAGAGATACAACATTAAAAACGCCCCCACCCCCCCCCGTAGTTCACAGAACTTATATTTATATTCGCATGCTATTGTTCTGGCGATCTTTGCAAATATACACGTTTATGGTATGCTTAATCTTATTAAATATTCATAAAGAAGTTTCATTAGTGCATAACACACCACCGTCTAAGAGACAACAACAAATTCATAAAATATACCAATTTTATATTCTACTAGACTGCCGTGACTCGTTGGATCAGTGTCTGTTATAGCTAGCTATGGAATAACTATGGAATAGTGAGTACATTAAATATGCCAAAAATATGAGCGCTTGTGCATACAACAATGGCCATCACTTTAACATAAGGGATTTCATTGCTTAATATCCGTAGAACTACTTTTTTTTGCTAAGAATTTACATGCGATATTAGCTTTAAGAATACACAAAAACCTTTAAAATTCGTCATTTTAAAAGAAAATGTTAAGGTTAAAACCAAGTAAAAATTTGCCAAAACTTCTATTTTTATATTTTCTTTACAAAATAAATACTCTGTTGGTCATCCCTACCTTAAAATTTGTCTGACGTCACTTCCGCCGAATGGCTTTGTAAACAACGAAATGCAGCTCTTAACGAAAGCCAGTATGGCATTAATCAACGGGTATAATTTTTGCCCGTTTGTAACAGGCTAAAAGGGCTATTGTTTGCATAATCTTCAAAGTAATTATAAATATTTGCAAGTAATTTTAACGTATTTAAACTGCCAAATATGGAATAAAAATAAAAAAATAAAATGGTATTAAAAAAAACTTAAAAATAGCTTAAATCGTAAAAAACTAAAGCAAATGCGTAAGAAAAGTAACTGCTATTGCGTTTGGTTACAGGTACGGTGATAAATACGATTTACCTGATAAATGTTTTTATATTTCTTCGTTGTTTCTTATCCAACCAGATAACTATTAGATGTCACTCTTATTGCCTTTGGTAACAGTTACTTATTGTACGTTTTTCTGTTAGAGGGGGGGGCTTTTTTATATAAAAAATGACATGACAATTACATACATGACAATGTGCGTTGAGATGAACGATTATTGACAGCACGTTTCGTAGCGCAGAATTATTCATGTAATCATTATGTAATTTCTTGAATTTATTCCGCCCTTAACTCATCAGAAGAAAACTAATTGCAACTTCTCTCCTAATTTTCGGTTTTTGTAATCATACCCATGTGTCTTTATTTTCTTTTAAAGTTGATAAGTCGTTTTTCTTCTGATGAGTTAAGGGCGGAATAAATTCAAGAATTGATATAATAAGTACATGAATGATTCAGCGCTACGAAACAGGTATTGCCAAGAAGTGTGCATGTCAACGTACCTTAAGAAATAAACGGCAAGATGGTCAACATCTTGAAATTTGTGTGTAGGGGGGCAAATCAAAACATTAGTACGGCATAATTACGTTGACACACTGGTTCCCGTCAGATCACCGAAGTTAAGCAACGTTGAGCCTGACTAGTACCAGATTGGTGACCATTTGGGAATTCTAGGCGCTGTATGTGCTCTCCGCTTATCTCGGCATTTGTTTCCAGTCGTCGTGAACCTCCACTTGCCACATTATTACATGAATGATTTCGCGCTACGAAACAGGTGCTGTTAAGAAGTATGCATTGTAACGTACCTTAAGAAATAAACGGTAAGATGGATGGTCAACATCTTGAAATTTGGTGTATATATATATATATATATATATATATATATATATATATATATATATATATATATTAAGTAATGTGATTTATAATCGAGCTTATTATATATCTAAATTACAACGAGCATTTCCTGTATTTTAATTAAACTAGTAATTTCACTATTACATTAAAATACACTTAGCTCTTTAGACTATTATTCTAATCTCCTTTAAATTATATATATATATATTCATATTTCTGTTTGTTTGTTTGTTTGTTAACCATTTGATTAATATATACAATACGTGTGTTACTTTATACATATATATATATATATATATATATATATATATATACAATACATGTGTTCCTATATATAGTATGATACTTGCAAAAATATACAATTAAGAGATTACCTTATTTGCATATGACATTAAGATAAATTGATTTTACTAAATAGCGATATCTTAGTTAATGTTTTTTGCGAGAGAATTATTTTAAGTATTCTATTTTAAATTGTTATTTAATAAATTTTAAACAACAATTATATTGATAATATATTTAATTTAATTTATTTTGGAATTAATATTTCCAACAGCGACCTTTTTAAAAAATTTTTAGAGTTATTTGCCCCCATTATGCTATCCATAAAAAACACGTTTACCAAATATCATTTGGTAATTTCATTAAGTTTCTAGCTAGAAAAATAATTCCGTGTAGATAGAAAAAATGTTTGGCTTTCATTTTTTCTTTAAATATTTAAAAAAAAAAAACACTTACGAAATAAACTGAAAAGATGTTTGTTTTATTTTATTCCTTACGGTAATACAGAAATCGGTAAATTTTTACCACGTGATTCAGCGTCGTTTAATACCTAAAAAAAAATTAAATCTACTACCCCCCACTCTAAATTCCACAATTTACACTTTTTTTTTGCGTAAAATTCATCGATTACAAACTTAATTTTCTAATTAAAAAGGTAATTCTATACGACGTGACCCAGCGGTGTTTAACCCCTAAAAAAATGGAGATATAATTTTTTTCAGCCTAATACATTTAAACAGCCCTTATAAATATTATGAGAGAAATAAATTTTAAAAAAAAATAATATGTTGGAGTGTGGGATCACTTTTCTTTATAAATTTAACGTCAAATGAGCACCCACTTTTTGGGCACCAAGCGTTCAACGAGACATGTCACCTATAACATCTTTTTAAAGTTTGGCGTTTGAGGGGGAGGGAAAGAACTGAGGAGAGAATAACATTGGAAACATAAAATAACGATAAATTTAATTATTTTTTATGAGACCATTCTCTACTTTCACCTAACAATTTAATAAACAAAGCAAAGCCTAAAATATGACAAATTCAATTTTTTTGGTGGGGGTTACATTAGTAGCATAAAATGACAAATAAAAATCAAATCGAAAGCCCCCCCCCTCTAAAAAAAGCAAATCTTAAATTTCCTTTATTTACAAAAAAAAAAAAAGCCAGTAAAAATGTGCCCTTACAAAAAATAAAGATAAATGGATAGTTTAGCAGCGTAAATTATTTGACATAAAAAATTATAAAACTATTTATTTTTATATAAAACATTATTAGACTCAAAAGCTGAAATAAAACAAAAAAATTCATTTTTATGTTTTTTATCATTTTTTATTAGACTAAATATGCACGCCTTACACATTTAAAATGTGGCCTTTTTTTAGGTTTGGCAAATTGGCTTTTTTAAGGCCAAATTTGGCCTTTATACGCTCTTTCATTACAAAAAAAAACATAACGGCGAAAAACATGATTCATGAAAGAGCTTAAAAAGGCCAATCTGCCAAACCTTAGAAAGGTAAAATTTTAAAAGCAATATAGCGGCCTTGAATAATAAATATAAATGATAAAAAATAATAAAAATGATTTTTTTCTTTGGGTCTAACAATGTGTTTTATATAAAAATAAATAGGTTTTATATTTTTTTTGTCTGGTAAATAATTTACGTCGCTAAACTACACATTTACCAAAATAAAAATAAATGCACGCATTAATGTTTATAAAAATTATTTTTTTAGGTTCACAAAATCGTGAGTTTTCTTAGGACAGTGATCCCTTCTGCCGAAATATCTGGTGGAGAGGGTATCAGATACTTCTTTTTGGAGGCGATTACATTTACATGTTTTTATCCGTTCTTTTATTTTTGAAATTGTTGTTAGGGGTATCCACGTTACCCATGATTAAAATGGTTTGTATAGCAGGCGTGTTTCAAACGGAACTTCATGTCAACCCAGGCAACGCCGGGTACCCGTGCTAGTGTATATATATATATATATATATATATATATATATATATATATATATATATATATATATATATCAGTTAATGTTTGTAGATGTAATATCTACCGCCTGCATACCAGCAGTAACTATCTTAGTTGTATAGGACGCGTTTCTTGTCACATCGTAGAATGTAGAACTGGATAAAAATATAAGAATTTAAAAATCGAGGCATAGCCAATATACTGCGTCGTGGCCCATATGGTTAGGTCGTCAGTATTGCACACTTCATGCGTGCGACGACCTGGGTTCACGCCTGTGTCGGAGCACGTCACTGATGAGATGCAGTCCATCGAAACCCACTTTGGGTCTGGCGTTGTCCGTTGTCGATGCAATTGCTCGATTCTATCTAATTCTGGGTTCTATCTTTATCGTGAAAAATGTATGTGAACGGGTATTTATATATCTATCTATAATCTCCTCTTAATGTCTAATATATATATATATATATATATATATATATATATATATATATATATATATATATATATATACACATTAATTTTCTTTATTGTAATTACTATATAATAGTTGGAGGGGGGGGGGTTCTAGCGTTTTAAAATTTGATCAGCGTTTGACATATTCCGACGGTTTACCTAAGTTCCCGGGATGTGTCGAGGCAAAATCGTTCACTAATTGCAGAAGTATGTCTTTTTTATCCGTTTTTTTATTTTTTATTTATTTTTTTTTTTTAGCTTCACCGTCTCAGGCGTTATTATTAGGGCCATGACGAGAGAATATTCTTTTCATTATTTTGACTCATAGGTTTTTATAGATAGAGTGATGTGGTTCTCAGTTGATTAACTGTGTCTAACTGTGTCGGATATATACTAGAGAGTCAAAACAATGACAAGAATATGCTGTTGTCACAGGCCTAGTTATTATATTTAAATATGAATGTAAGTGCGAACACTGAAGAGGTATTATTTTTTCTCCATATCAAAAATCTCGTGAACCTCTCATGGTTATTATTATTATTATTATTAGTAGTAGTAGTAGTAGTAGTAGTAGTAGTAGTAGTAGTAGTAGCAGCAGCAGTAGTAGTAGTAATGAATTTATAAAGAAATTCAATTAGATTAGTCGGGCAAGTGATGCGTGCGGCCAACGTCACGCGATGTTGAGCAATCCGCCAACAAAACTGTCAGAATTTTTTTTTTTTAAGTCACGCTTATTCCCGTCTATCTTATCATTAGATAATGCTTACGGCGTAAAACTCCTTAACGATCACCAGACACGACACGACACGATACGATCGAGAACCTCCATTAACACGGAGCGAAAACACCTTCATCGTTTAACTTCAGTGAGGGAAAATTACAAAATAACTAAAAGGGGAACACCCGACTTCGTCACCAAAAATCGCCCAATGTCTTGCGGATAGTTTTAAGAAAAATCGAAACAAAAATTAAAAAAATAATAATAAAAACAAATAAAAATGGATCTGGTGTTATTGTTATCATTCACTAATTTTGTAGCAATTTATAAAGATGGCTGCCACACAAGATCACGAAAAAAATATGTTTGTTTCCTTTAATATTATTAATTTGTTTCCTTTAATATTATTAATTATTATTAATTTATGTCAGGGGTGTGAGTTCTGCTATAGAAGTGTTGATTTAATTTGAATAAAATAAAAATACGTATCAGGTACGTTTGAAAGCCAAATTACAACGCAATGTTACTGATATTAATTTATATTATCTATAATATAAGAGGCAAAAATCTGTTTAAATGTATGCATGTATTTATGTTTATATATCTCACAAAAACTTTCGACAGAGGCCACGGATTTTCACGAGATCGGTATCATTTTGAAGATCGACTCTTCGGACGACAAATACCGAAAAATTGGCTAAAAACATCAATTCCTTCACCTTCAACTGGGCACTTTTCTATAAGGAGGGGTAGCAAAAAATCGTTTGTTCATGACAATTTAGCCATACATGCATGCGCAAAAAAGGTATTTCTTGAATTCGTTTAAATAAAAAAAGCACCTAATTTCGCTCACGTGGTATAGTCGGTATAGTAGCAGCGTCATTATCTTAAGATTATGCGTTCGAGCCGAGATGTCAGATATATTTCTTTTTTCGATTTTTAAAGTTTTAATATTGAAACAGGATTATTTACACCATTTTTTGTTCACTTTTAAAAAAATTTTCCATCACGTTCGCTGTTTTTTTTAAAGAAGTTTTAACATCGTTCGCTTATTTTTTATTTTGCATCACGTTCGCTGTTTTTTTTTTTTTAATTTGTAATATTTAAACAGGGTTATTACGTTCGCTTATTCTTTATTCTCCATTTCGTTTTTATTTAACCCCCACCACACATGCAAATCTTCAAACATCCGGGAAACGCCGGGTATCCCCGCTAGTTACTAATAAATATTAATTAATGGGAAATAATTTCCAGTTAACGTTGAGTAGCCTTGTAAAAGGACAGTTGACTATGAGCACTTATGTATGGCTAAAGCTAAAAAAAAAAATACACAAAACAAATACGCATAAAATTTGTTTCTTCTTAATCGGCGTTGCCCTGGATGAATAACATCTAAAATTTAGAAAAGAAATCGGCGTTAGTACATATAAGGTACGGGCAAAATGAATGCCGATGCTCAAAATGTATAAACATTCACCCCCCCCCCTTTACTTAAAAAATCACTAAAATCCAGGAAATTAACCAATTTTAATGAAATTTTCAGTATTTATCAAATGATGATCGCGGAATATAATGAACTAATCATTTTTATTTAAATCCGAGTGGAAATGTATTATTTTGTTTAAACAAAAAATACCTTTACTAAAGTTATAGTTTTCAGTAGTGAATAAAAAACGCAAGAATTTACTTTTGCTTTTTTTATATATAAATAAAGCATCGCAATTTGTAAAAATAAAAATAAAATAAAATAATTTTTATACGAACATTACGGAAAATTCCCCTAAATCCATATTAATGAATACGATATAACTCGAATAAAAATGAATTTCTCGAACTACCGATATTACCATTGAATTAAGCATTGTTTATTTGACATTTTCACACACAAAAATTATAATTGCAAAAAATATTTCTACATTTTTTTTTTTAAATTACGGGGTTCGCATAATTTTTATATGCAAGATTTTAATAATTTCCTTGCTCGCAAGAATGTGAAACTTTCGGCGTAACATATTTTTTTATATAATATTGAACAATAATTAAGAAAAAAATTAATTTAAAAATAGGAACATAGAAAAATAATTAAATTAAAAAAATGCAAAAATTAATACAAACGTTCAAAAAAGGAATGTACGGATGCGCGACTGGGGGAAAAAAGAACTTTCTCCCTTTTAATTACATGATGTCATTTTCAGTCTTTCGACTGCCTGAAATTTTGGGCTTTCGTAATTTTCGTGTTTACAAAATTTTAGTTTGTTGCGTTTTGAGAATCACTTCGTTTTGGGCTAATTAATTTATGCTTTGTACAAACAAGGTGTTTTTTTTTAATTTAATTCAATATCTTAGGACTTTACTTTACTAATTATCTTTGAAATTGAGCCAGAAAACTAATATTTATCTTTTAAATGAGTTTTTACAATGAATTTATTTAACTTCAAAATTTAGTTGAATTTGGTAACTAGCCGTGAAAACATTTTCATAACTTTTCTTTTCACGTGTGTTTTTCACGTCTTTTAACGTGTTTTTTTTCCTTTGGAAATTAAGTTTAGTCCTTTATCTTTCAAATACAATCAAAAAGTAGTCGGAAACCTACAAAAAATTATGATAAATCGGCTTTCAAAACGAGGTCCCCCTTTTTTTCCGTCCGTTGTTGCCCGTACCTAGTACATATAAAGTGACAACTGCTAAGTTGTTAAGGACACGAACTGACAACCTGAGAGTACCAAGTTCGAATCCAGTTCTTTCTACAGAAACATTTTAACTTGGGATCTTGTCAACCTTCATGTTGCTTCTTCAATTAGTACCCGATGTTTTTTTCTGGAAAGAATTATATCTAGAAAGATACCAGGAAACGAATGCCAACAAAAAATCATCTGATTCATTCGAAATGAAAAATTATGCTCAACAACAACAACAACAGCAGTTTTACATGTAAATCATAACACAAATAATAAAAATCCATATGACTTTTATAAAGTACTAAGCTTCAAAAAGCACGTGATAAAGTTTTAGTTTACAATTTCACAGTTATTTATTGGAAACTACTGTTGCAAATTTTCAAAATAATTAAAGGATTTTTGTTTTTTGGTGTGGTAAAATAATATTTGAGAAAGGCAATAGGTTAATCAATTCTGCTTGGACCATAAAGAGAAAATGGTTAAGAGCTGATGTGCTGACTGTAAACGCCGTTGTACTGGCATAAATAAAGCCGAGCCCTCAAATCACCGAAATAGTCTACAATCTCGATTTGCTTAATTGTAAATTAAACTTACATGAGATAAAAGAGAATTTGAACATTATACGCGGGTGTCGTCTTCGCGAGTCAATGCTCTTCTAACCCTAACCCTAACCCTGATGCACAACTACTCAAACACTGGTGTAAATTTGTAACACAGCGCGGATATAAATGTATGCGAAGTGACGTCATCGATGGGGAACAAAAGGACTCTAAAAAAAGAGAAAGAGAACGCTCACGAGAGAGACAAGATAATGCTCGATATCTCGTGAGAGACGTGGAGAACGGTCTAGATCACGTGGGTGACACCAGGACTGTACCAATGAGGAAATAACAAGCTAATTCGAGTTGTTTTCTGGTCGTAATCCCCTTTGCAACTGAAATTTGAAATAACCTGTGTTAGTCCGCGGATATGTCCGCCAGACAAAAGGATAGCTTGTCCTGGAGTCCAATAAACTCAAAAGACAAGAAGAAATATATACTATAGTATACAAAATGGTGTTTTCCGTGATATAAGCGCTGTTTAAATTTTCAAATAGAATACGTATAAAATAAGTCAAATTACAAAGCAATATTATGTAAAATAAACAAATATTTATTTGTTTAAAATTGATATTTCGCCGATATACGCCATCATCAGGATTTTATACATTTTTCCTCACCATGGTGGTTAAATGTAAGAAAAAGTTAATAGATAACCCGCGTCTTGTTTATCTGCTGTGATATTTTCTAATGCCGGGAGATTATGCTTGGCGCGCGTGATATAAAAGTCAAAGTTGCGTTTTCCGTGATATAAGTGTTATTTGAATTTTAAATTTAAATACATAATGAAATAAATTTATAAACCAAATTACAACGCAATATTATGTAAAATACACAAGTATTTATTTTTTAAATTAATATTTCGACGATATACGGCATCATCAGAATTTTATATATTTTTCTCGCTATGGTAGTAAATGGATGAAAAAGGTTAGTATAGAATCCGCATGTTAATCGCTCTCGGTCATATACTAATTTTTCAAAATTTTATTAAATTCCGCTTTATTCTAAAAAATATTGATTTTTAATTCCTTAAACAAAGCTTTTTTTATATATATCTACAGTAAATCCTTAAATTAATTTATCGGAAATTTTATTTAATATTGTTAAACATGCTGTGCACAAAGAAATTTAATTAACTCTGAACTCATAATTGTTTTAGATATTTTGTTTAGAAATTATATTTTTGTTTTGACAAAAGAAACAAGTAACGCTACGATTTTTATCAGCGAAGGGCGAACAGATTTTTGTGCCATCAGTCATCTATAGAGAAAATTAGTCGCGTTTGATTTCTAAATATATTTTGCAATTATTCACTATTCAAAACTGGCTTATATTTAAAAACAAAATTAATTATTTACAGTTGTTTGTTCATTCATAATAAGTTTTAACAGTCAATCTTCCACATATTTTTGCATGAAGTCTGAAAAATTCAATCATTAAAAATCAGAAATAATTTCAGAAATCTTTGGAAATTTCACAGGCAAAAAAAAACCTACTAAATATAATTAAGGAATAATAAAACGATTCGTAAAAATTAAATAATCTTAATATATTTCCAATTTTTTTTCCGAAAAATCGAGAAAAATCGTATAAATCGGCAACGATTGCAACCAAAATTTATTTCATCATTCCATTATATTTTAATATGTAAAAAAAAAAAACTATGAAAGCAATCCTCCCAACCCAAAAACTTCTGATAAGATCGCGTTAGGTGTAGGAGCAAAATAGCAGAATGTTTTATATTATTTTATTTTCAATTTATATATAGTTCAGATTTTTTTTTTAAATAGGTCTGTAAGAAAATTAACGAAATTGATCAGTTGTTTGATTTTTGAGAGAATTTCGAAAATCGCTCTGTTTTTATTGTTTACCACAAATTACGTAGTAACAATATTGGTTCCATTTTCCCCGTTTTTAGATTATCGGGGCAATTTTTAGAAAATTCACCGGTTTTACAGAGAGTAAAAATATATATATATAAGATTTTTTATAATCTTTCTTCTTGAAAATACAGCAAAAATTCTGATGAATCAATTTTATTTTACAAGTTTTTACTATTATTTATGCGCTATGAGGGTAAGAAACTTTGCCTTTATTATAGGCATACGTAGTTATATTTTCTAGTTCTTATATTATTAAATTCGTAAATTGAAGTACTATTGCAAGTCAAGGGTATGAGTTCCATAGAGAAACGTTGATACGCATCAATTCCGCTTGAAAGCCAAATCACAACGTAATATTAGGAAAATATTTGTTTATTTTCCTAATATTACGTTGTTATTTGGCTTTCAAGCGCACTTGATGCGTATTTTATTTTTATTTTGTACTATTGCAAAATTAAATCTATTATAACGCGCTTCTTTTTTTGTTTTGTTTTGTTTTGTTTGTTTTGTTTGTTTTTGTTTTTTGTATACTATTTAGTGGGTGGAACGATAAAATTGTCGCTCTAGAATGATTTCATTTCCGTTTGATGAAAACCGGTTTCCTTCTTCTTCTTTTTTTTTTTTTGCAGACCATCTATGAGTCCGCCAGTTGCATAAAAATCCCAAGCGAGATAGGAGTCTTCTATCATGTAACACAATGTTCAACGGGCAAGATCGAAGATGCACCGCTGCACAACTCCTGCTCTCCACTGATCCAAGTTATGAAACAGGACCATTGCCAGCACCCTCAAAATGCATCGCTGGATTGACACGAATAAGAGGAACGTGCCCAAGGTGATGAAAACAAAGTTTCCGGGCAAAATTATGGTCGTTGGTGTAATTTCAAGTGAGAGTCACGTCATGCTACCTCACATCTCCGTGGTCAGCTTGAAATTCAACACCAAAGTCTACCTGAATGTGTTGAAGAGTGTAGTGAACCCCTGGTGCAACCAGGTGGCGGCTGACAGACTCTGCGTGTGGCAGCAGGACTCGCCGCCAGCCCGGAAGTCCAAAGCGACACAGGCTTGGCTCCAGAAGGATTGCTACGATTTTGCACCCTTCTCTCGGTGGCGCTCTCCGACCTGAACTCGCCGGACTACTTCGTTTGATCATATGTCAAGGACATCACCAACATGACCTCCTACAGCACCAAAGTCAGCCTGATCGCCACTATCCGTCGAGTATTCGCTTAGCTCCCACCGGTGCTTGCGGAAAAGGCATGCTCCCTGTTCTGGACCTGTATCGAGGCGCTGATTGAGGCTGAAGGCGGCTACATTGAATAGATGTCAGCTTTACTACACAATTAAGTTACCGGAATTGATTTTTTTCAATAAAAGTCTTAAAATAACGCTGTAGTGTTGTTTTGTATAGGGCGACACTTATATTTTATATTTTCTCACCTAAAGTTTTTTTTTTTGTTTTTGTTTAAGTGTATATTATTTTCTTCGGATCCAACAAGATGAATATTCATTCTTGTCCCTTTTTTTATTTGCTTCCTTTGAAGATTGTAACATTGGGTATGGGGCAGCCAAACCAGCTGCCCGCATTAACCTGCATTTTATTTAAACCAACCGAGAGCTCTTTTTAATATCGTTGTGGCTCCCTTAAGTGCAATTGTCTGGATTTCACCAGGTATATCAGTAAGGTAGGACTAAAAGTTCTTATTCATAAGCCCCTTTGACACCTATAGTAACTGGTATGATTGATATCTCCCTAAGATTCCAGTTTCTTTACATGAGACCTTGATATTTGGTCTGTTCCTCCCTTTCAAATCGAATAACTCATTAAAATTAAATTGAAAGACACTAATATTAGAATTAAATCGAAATACACTAATATTAGATTTAACTGAAATACACTAATATCAGAATTAAATTGAAATAAATAAATATTAGAATTAAATCGAAATACACTAATATTAGAATTAAATCGAAATACACTAATATTAGACTTAAATCGAAATACACTAATATCAGAATTAAATTGAAATACACTAATATTAGAATTAAATTGAAATACACTAATATTAGAATTAAATTGAAATACACTAATATCAGAATTAAATCGAAATACACAAATATTAGAATTAAATTGAAATAAACTAATATTAGAAATAAATCGAAATACCTTAATATCAGAATTTAATTGAAATACACTAATATTAGAATTAAATTGAAATACACTAATATCAGAATTAAATTGAAATACACTAATATTAGAATTAAATCGAAATACACTAATATTAGAATTAAATCGAAATACACTAATATTAGACTTAAATCGAAATACACTAATATCAGAATTAAATTGAAATACACTAATATTAGAATTAAATTGAAATACACTAATATCAGAATTAAATTGAAATACACTAATATTAGAATTAAATCGAAATACACTAATATTAGAATTAAATCGAAATATACTAATATTAGACTTAAATCGAAATACACTAATATCAGAATTGAATTGAAATACACTAATATTAGAATTAAATTGAAATACACTAATATTAGAATTAAATTGAAATACACTAATATCAGAATTAAATCGAAATACACTAATATTAGAATTAAATTGAAATAAACTAATATTAGAAATAAATCGAAATACCTTAATATCAGAATTTAATTGAAATACACTAGTATTAGAATTTAATTGAAATACACTAATATCAGAATTTAATTGAAATACACTAATATTAGAATTAAATTGAAATACACTAATATCAAAATTTAATTGAAATACACTAATATTAGAATTAAATTGAAATACACTAATATTAGAATAAAATTGAAATACCCAAATATTAGACTTACATCGAAATACACTAATATCGGAATTAAATTGAAATACACTAATATTAGAATTAAATTGAAATACACTAATATTAGAATTAAATTGAAATGCACTAATATCAGAATTAAATCGAAATACACTAATATTAAAATTAAATTTAAATAAACTAATATTAGAAATAAATCGAAATACATTAATATCAGAATTTAATTTAAATACACTAATATTAGAATTAAATTGAAATACACTAATATTAGAATTAAATCGAAATACACTAATATTAGAATTAAATTGAAATACACTAATATTAGAATTAAATTAAAATACACTAATATATGAATTAAATTGAAATACACTAATATTAGAAATAAATCGACATACATTAATATTAGATTTAAATTGAAATACACTAATATTAGAATTAAATTGAAATATATTAATATTAGAATTTAATTTAAATACACTAATATTAGAATTAAATTGAAATTAACTAATATTAGAATTTAATTGAAATTAACTAATATTAGAATTAAATTGAAATACACTAATATTAGAATTAAATTGAAATAAACTATTATTAGAATTTAATTGAAATACACTAATATTAAAATTAAATTGAAATACACTAATATAAGAATTAAATTGAAATACACTAATATTAGAATTAAATCGAATTGCACTAATATTAAAATTATATTGAAATAAACTAATATTAGAATTAAATCGAAATACACTAATATTAAAATCAAATCGAAATAAACTAATATTAGAATTAAATCGAAATACACTAATATTAGAATTAAATGTAAATACACTAATATTAGAATTAAATCGAAATACACTAATATTAAAATTAAATCGAAATACACTAATATTAAAATTAAATCGAAATACACTAATATTAAAATTAAATCGAAATACACTAATATTAGAATTTAATTGAAATACACTAATATTAAAATTTAATTTAAATACACTAATATTAGAATTAAATCGAAATACACTAATATTAAAATTAAATCGAAATACACTAATATTAAAATGAAATTGAAATACACTATTATTAAAATTAAATCGAAATACACTAATATTAAAATTAAATTGAAATACACTAATATTAAAATTAAATCGAAATACACTAATATAAAAATTAAATTGAAATACACCAATATTAAAATTAAATCGAAATACACTAATATTAAAAATAAATCGAAATACACTAATATTAAAATTATATCGAAATACACTAATATTAAAATTAAATCGAAATACACTAATATTAGAATTAAATCGAAATACACTAATATTAAAATTAAATCGAAATACACTAATATCAGAATTAAATTTAAATACACTAATATTTAAATTAAATTTAAATACACTAATATTAGAATTAAATCGAAATAAACTAATATTAGAATTAAATCGAAATACACTAATATTAGAATTAAATTGAAATACACTAATATTATAATTAAATTGAAATACACTAATATCAGAATTAAATTTAAATACACTAATATTAAAATTAAATTGAAATAAACTAATATTAAAATCAAATTGAAATACACTAATTTTAGAATTAAATCGAAATGCACTAATATTAAAATTAAATTGAAATACACTAATATTAAAATTAAATTGAAATACACTAATATTAAAATTAAATCGAAATAAACTCATATTAAAATTAAATTGAAATACACTAATATTAAAAGTAAATTGAAATACACTAATATTAAAATTAAATTGAAATACACTAATATTAAAATTAAATTGAAATACACTAATATTAGAATTGAATTAAAATACACTAATATTAGAATTAAATTGAAATACACTAATATTAGAAATAAATCGACATACATGAATATTAGAATTAAATTGAAATAAACTAATATTAGAATTAAATTGAAATATATTAATATTAGAATTTAATTTAAATACACTAATATTAGAATTTAATTGAAATACACTAATATCAGAATTTAATTGAAATGAACTAATATTAGAATTAAATTGAAATACACTAATATTAGAATTAAATTGAAATAAACTATTATTAGAATTTAATTGAAATACACTAATATTAAAATTAAATTGAAATACACTAATATAAGAATTAAATCGAAATACACTAATATTAGAATTAAATCGAATTGCACTAATATTAAAATTAAATTGAAATAAACTAATATTAGAATTAAATCGAAATACACTAATATTAAAATCAAATCGAAATAAACTAATATTAGAATTAAATCGAAATACACTAATATTAGAATTAAATTTAAATACACTAATATTAGAATTAAATCGAAATACACTAATATTAGAATTTAATTGAAATAATATTAAAATTTAATTTAAATACACTAATATTAGAATTAAATCAAAATGCAATAATATTACAATTAAATCGAAATAAACTAATATTAGAATTAAATCGAAATACACTAATATTAAAATTAAATCAAAATACACTAATATTAGAATTAAATCGAAATACACTAATATTAGAATTAAATCGAAATACACTAATATTAAAATTAAATCGAAATACACTAATATTAAAATGAAATTGAAATACACTATTATTAAAATTAAATCGAAATACACTAATATTAAAATTAAATTGAAATACACTAATATTAAAATTAAATCGAAATACACTAATATAAAAATTAAATTGAAATACACCAATATTAAAATTAAATCGAAATACACTAATATTAAAAATAAATCGAAATACACTAATATTAAAATTATATCGAAATACACTAATATTAAAATTAAATCGAAATACACTAATATTAGAATTAAATCGAAATACACTAATATTAAAATTAAATCGAAATACACTAATATCAGAATTAAATTTAAATACACTAATATTTAAATTAAATTTAAATACACTAATATTAAAATTAAATCGAAATAAACTAATATTAGAATTAAATCGAAATACACTAATATTAGAATTAAATCGAAATACACTAATATTATAATTAAATCGAAATACACTAATATCAGAATTAAATTGAAATACACTAATATCAGAATTAAATTTAAATACACTAATATTAAAATCAAATTGAAATGCACTAATATTAGAATTAAATCGAAATGCACTAATATTAAAATTAAATTGAAATACACTAATATTAAAATTAAATCGAAATAAACTCATATTAAAATTTAATTGAAATACACTAATATTAAAATTAAATTGAAATACACTAATATTAAAATTAAATTGAAATACACTAATATTAAAATTAAATTGAAATACACTAATATTAGAACTAAATCGAAATGCACTAATATTAAAATTAAATTGAAATAAACTAATATTAGAATTAAATCGAAATACACTAATATTAAAATCAAATCGAAATACACTAATATTAGAATTAAATCGAAATACTCTAATATTAAAATTAAATTGAAATACACTAATATTAGAATTAAATCGAAATACACTAATATTAGAATTAAATCCAAACGTCTTGATTACCGAATCGCGTCGTTGAATTTAACGAGCTGGAATAAAATGTCGTCACTTTATATGGATCGAAAACACCGGTGGCGACATACCGGTTAGAGATAGGCATTGGTGTGCGTATCAGTCACTCGGTCATAATTCATATCTAGTTAACATTTTTTCAAACTAAATCTCGATAGATATTGTAAGCTAACTAGAATCATGTTAACAGGGCGAATCTAGAAGATGATGCCAGACATTCTACAGCAACCAACAACCATCCAGTCTAAATAAAGCTTAATAAATAAAGCTATTTGCCAGCGTTGATGATATTCAATTACCTTGTAATAAAGACGGTAAGAGATAGGTAGATTGATATAAATATACGAGGGATGCATTAGATAGACAGATTGATTGATTGATAGATTCACACACACACACACACACACACACACACACATGTGTGTGCGCGCACGTGTGTGTATACTAGCAGTTCAGCCCGGCTTTGCTCGGGCCCTATGTAATGTTCATGACTTTATGTGCATATGTATATATATTAAAAAGTTTAACTCATGTCCAGGTAACCTACATCTAAAATTTCAAGTGTTTAGACCCAAAATTGACGCATGAGTTTCGTAGAGTCTGCAAAGATCAACTCTATCAACTTTGATCTCTTGGCAGCCAAATGACTGATAAAAAGCTTGCTGCATGTCTGAATACCCTTTATGTAAATTTTCAATTGACTAAATAGTTAGCTAGAGATCGCAAAAGTCAAATCTTTTGAACTTTACCCCTTGGCTGCCAACCTTTTGGTCAAAAACTGATTAAAAACTTGCCCTATGTCTGAATGCACTTTATGTAAAATTTCAAATGTTTTGACCAGAAATTGGCTGAGTAATTTGGTAGAGACTGCAGAGATAAATATTTTTTAAAACTTTGATCCCAATTTTGACCCCTTAACATTTATGGTTTTGGGCTCAAATCAAATTATAAACTTTGATCCATGTCCAAGTAACCTACATCTAAAATTTCAAGTGATTAGACCCAAAATATGCGGAAGATTTTGGTAGAGTTTTCAAAGGTCAAACCATTGAACGTTTATCCTTGCCAGCCAAAATATCTGGCCGAAAACAAATTAAAAAGAGTTTCTCAAATCTCAATACTCTTTATGTCAAATCTAGAGTCTATAGACTGAAAATTGACAGAGTTGTTTCGTAGAGAAATGTTCACACACATACACACACCCAGACCATTTCACTTATATATATATACTAGCGGTTCAACCTGGCATTGCACGAGCTCTATGTACTGTTATTAACTTGCCCTATGTATGAATACACTTTATGTAAGATTTCAAATGTTTAGACCAAACTTAGATTCTAATTTGGACACCTAAATATTTAGTATTTTGGTATCAAATTCAAATACAAAGTTTTATCCATGTCAAGTTACCTATATCTAAAATTTAAAGTTTTAGACCCAGAATTGGCGGAGAAATTTGGTAGAATCTGCAAAAGTCCATTTTTTTCAACTTTTACCCTTTAGTAGCATAATTTTCGCCCCAACACGTATCAAAATGCCGCATACCTTAATAATTGTTATGTATAAATTCCAAATGTTTAGACCCAAAATTGGCTGAGTAGTTTGCTAGACACCGCAAAGGTAAAATCTTTTGAATTTTGACTCCTTGGCAGCTCAAACTTTCGACCCAAACAGATGAAAAAGTTTGCGCTATTTCTGAATACCTTTATGTAAAATTTCAAATGTTCAGACCAGAAATTGGCTGAGTAATTTGATAGAGACCGCAAAAGTCCAATTTTTTTAAAAACTTTGACCACAATTTTGACGTCTTAACATTTATTGTTTTGGGCTCAAATCAAGTTATAAAGTTTGATCCATATCCAAGTAACCTACATCTAAAATTTCAAGTGTTTAGACCCAGAATTGGCGGAGGAGTTTGGTAAAGATTTCAAAGGTCAAATCGTTCAACTTTGACCCCCTTGACAGCCAAATTTCTGGCCGAAAACCGATTAAAAAGATTTTCCGAAATCTCAATACTCCTTATGTCAAATCTCGTGTCTGTAGATCAGAAAATTGACAGCGTTATTTGGTAGAGAAATGTGCACAGACACAGGCGGACACACACATTTTCCGTTGTTTTTTTTATATTCAAAAGTAATGGACTAATGAATTCAACGAGGTTGTTAGATAGTGTTCAATAAAAAGAGCCGATAATACTTGTTTATTGTTATATAAACATGCTCACATCCCGCTGCTACAAATAGCCACTTGTTTCAATCAAACAACAGATATCATCAGGCAGCGACTTGACTATTCAAAAGTTCAATGAATAACCAATGAATAAGGTTATTCATTGAACTTTTGAATAGTCAAGTCGCTGCCTGATGATATCTGTTGTTTGATTGAAACAAGTGGCTATTTGTAGCAGCGGGATGTGAGCATGTTTATATAACAATAAACAAGTATTATATATATATATATATATATATATATATATATATATATATATATATATATATATATATATATATATATATAAGTAGATTGTAGTTTGCTTGAAGAATTGTTGGCTTTTAATTTTACCTTATAATATATATATATATATATATATATATATATATATATATATATAGTTTGTTTATTATGCAAACATTATTGGTTGCATATGTGCATATATGTTTCAGTTTAATTTCAATTTAGGGATAACACTTCATCAGTCCAAAAAAGAATCGATATCTGGTCCGATGAAGTGTTATCCTTGATTCGGGATTCCAACGAAACATGTATGCACATATGTAACTAATAATGTTTGCATAATAAACAAACATATACAAGCTCTGTCCTGCATTGAGCACTCTTTAATTTTGAGTTTCATTGAATTTGCGTCTACGAAACGAATCGATACAACTATTATATGAACACACATCTATAATATAAAGCTGAATGTGTGTGTGTGTGTGTGTCTTGTCACGAATTGGCTCCTATATGGTTGACTATTTAAAAAAACAGGAATGGGTATGTTTGATCTGGCAGAACAGTGGTATATTAAAATTGTGGGGTCTGCGTTCGCGCCTGAAAGTATGGAAATAAAAAATTGAACCATTAAAAAAACGTTTACAAGTGTGTTTGATATAGATGTACATAACAATACTTTGATAAGTATGTTTTAACTTAAATAGGGATGCTATAATAAAATTGTGGGGTCTGCGTTCGCGCCTGGCTTCCATAGAATGGAAATAGGCACAAACTTTAATAAAGACTTTTCATATCTATTTGCGTAAGTATACTTTGATAATTATTTTTCAGTTTGAAGAAATATGGCATAATAAAATTATAGGGTGTTCGTTCGCGCCTGACCTCCATAGAATAGAAATATGTCACAAAGTTTAATATGTTTTTTTAATATGGATCCACAGAATATTGTGATAAGTGTTTCAGTGTGAACAGGTATGGTATAATAAATTATGGGGTTTATCTATTTTATTTTTACTTTCATCATATTTTGCTTTGGTTTTGATACCCCCAAATTCGAAGCTATCTCTTTACAACCCTTCCTTTTCATAACTTATCATAATTTCATAAATCAGAGTTCTTTTTCTGAAGGATGTTTTTGAACCCAGTCAACGACAGGTACTTTTGATAGTATTTATATATATATATATATATATATATATATATATATATATATATATATATATATATATATATTTAATTATTAAATCTTAAAACCTAAATGTTGTCAGATCAAAATTGAGATCCCCCTTTTTCCGTTCATCTTCTTCTAATATCGTCTTTCCAAATCATAATAACCACTTTTGTTCAAGTCTGATGAAGTTGCTGGATCGTTGATACGATTCGGTAACAGACATTTGTGTAACTATAACAGATAAAACTGTAATAAAATAATAAAAAATATATATATGTTTGCTCTGCAATAGTATTGAGCACCTTCTTCAGGTTTTTACTAATTACCATTTTTGCTATATATATATATATATATATATATATATATATATATATAGCAGCAGCAGAACACTTGGCGTGACCCGGTCGTAATAAATATATTTTAATTCATACAGAAACGGAGACATGTGCATGCGGGTATTATGTATTCTAAACAGTTCACTTTTTGCAAGTAAAAAAGATACTCGAGCTCAGATCGAACTCAAAACCTAAAGATAGTGAGTCAAGTACGATAACTTATAGGTCAGCTTGACACGTACTTTAAAAAGTGTTTTCGACCCTACTTATTCTTAACATACGGAATATGTCACGTTAACAATACACGCATGCGTATTCGTGAAACAGTTGGCAAACATAAACACCTGATGTCTCCCACGTTCCAATCTTTAAATTTTAACCCCTTAGCAGTTCTTTAGCAGTTCTTTAGCAGTTCTTTTTTTTCGGATTATAATTGATTAAAATGTTTTCGCACATGTCTAAATAAAGATATATCAAATTTCAAGTTTAAAATTCAAAAGTTCGTTGAGTATATAGGTTGAGGAGTCTTCTCACGCAGACACATTCTCGCTTTTCTAAATACATAGATATTTGTCTACCCGCCCACACACACGCATCCTCACATACATATAGGTACGTGCATACACCGAGGCAAGATTGAAATTAAGAACGCCCGGACGGTTTGTATATTTTTATGATATAAAACTCAAGTCGTCTTGCTTGGCCGTTGAAACAGTCCATCCGCTTCCGATTTACATGTTCAGTTTTCAAAAATTCTGCGCATGCGTAAATAAATAAAAACAAACCCATAAAACCATATTTTGTTTTTAATCGACAACTTATGGGATCGTCGTCTTTCATATTTTGTTTATTTTTAAATAGATTTATGCATTTTATTTTTCTACACGCCTAATAATATAAATAAATAAATAAATAAAAACCGGAAATAATTTTTTTTTTTTTAAATTGGTTTGCGATAAATTTTTATTTGGTTTCCACCTTAACATTTTCATTTAAAATGACGACTTTTATAGGTTTTCCAGTATGCTGAAAGCGAATATTTTTTTTTTTTTTTTTTTACACAGTGATCACCACTTATCAAGGCCCGGAAGCCACTCAGGGATAAGGGTTATTGCAAGTACATCACGTTAGTGAGGAGATTTTATTAAGTGTTTAATTAGGGGGGCGGTTCATTAGAAATTTGTTAACATTAGACTTGAAGACATCCAAGTTGTAGTCCGGAGGGAAGCAGGCAGACGGAACAGAGTTCCACAGGCGTGCAGTTCTAAGAAAGAAGCTTTGCTCATGAAATCCGCGTTTTGATTTAGGCACAGATATAGAGTGGGGGAAATTTTTCACAGTGGATTCAGCTAGACGGGTGTTTTTCGTGAAAGTTTGGCGAGGGGGGACCAGGGATTGGAGTTCAGACGAGCACCTGCCATGAAAATAACGATAAAACAAGGATAGGCTCGCAACGTCTCTTCTGTGGGAGAGGGGATGCAGGGTAGAGAAAAGGGCATCCCCCACTAAACCACGAAGTCTATTTTGTACTCTGTCAAGGCATGATAGGCTGTTTTTGGCAGCTCCTGCCCAGATATGGCAACAGTATTCCATCCTTGGCCGTACTTGGCTTTTATATAGATAGAGAATTGCATCAGTAGTGAGATATCTTCTGGAGCGGTAGAAGGATCCCACCATCTTTCCTGCGACCTTGGCAACAGACTTGATGTACGTGTTCCATTTCAGATCAGGAGTAAAGGTCAAACCCAGAAGCTTGTCAAAACACGCAATAAATATAGCAAATAAGTAGTTTTCTGGATATTAAAACACTTGTTGCGCGCGCAAATTTTTGCCATAATTAATATATTCATTATTTCATAGCTAGCTATAACATATATTAACCTAACGGGTCACGGGTAGTCTAGTAATCTATATATCTACAAAAGTGAAAATGTCTCGGTGTGTGTGTGTGTGTGTGTGTGTGTGTGTGTGTGTGTGTGTGTGTGTGTGTGTGTGTGTGTGTGTGTGTGTGTACATTTCCCTACCAAATAACTCTGTCAATTTTTCAGTCTCGAAATTTGACATAAGGAGTATTGAGATTTGGGAAAATCTTTTTAATCCGTTTTCGCGCAGAACTTTGGTTGTCAAGGGGTCCAAGTTTAACGATTTGAAAGCTCTACCAAACTACTCCGCCAATTTTGAGTCTAAACACTTGAAATGTTTAAATATAGGTTACTTGGGCATGGATCAAACTTTATAATTTTATTTGAGCCAAAAAAAAATGTTAAGGGGGTCTAAATTGAGGTTAAAGTTAAAAAAAATACCTCTGCGGTCTCTACCAAATTACTCAGCCAATTTCTGGTCTAAACATTTGAAATTTTATATAAAGGGTATTCAGAGATAGGGCAAGCTTTTTAATCGGTTTGGGTCGAAAATTGAGCTGCCAAGGAGTAAAAATTCAAAAGATTTTACCTTTGCGGTGTCTAGCAAACTACTCAGCCAAGTTTAACAATTTGATCTTTGAAAACTTTACCAAACTCCTCCGCTAATTTTGGCTCTAAACACTTGAAATTTTAAATGTGGGTTACTTTGACGTGGATCAAACTTTATAATTTGTTTGGAGACCAAAATAATAAATGTTAAGGGGTCAAATTAGGGTCAGATTAAAAAAAAAAAAATTTACTCTGCGGTCTCTACGAAATTACTCGAAAAATTTTTGATCTAAACATTTGAAATCTTACATAAATGTATTCGCGCGTAGGGCATGAACAGTGCATAGGGCCCGAGCAAAGCCGGGCTGAACATTATTAAAATTCGTCGGAAGCATAATCACGTGCCTATTCTAGTGAGTCGACCTTTAACAGTTTTAACATTAGTCGGGGTAGATCTAAATTTAACGTTAGTTAACATTAGTTAACATTAGTCCGGGTAGATCTAAATTTAACATTAGTTAACATTAGTTAACATTAGTCCGGGTAGATCTAAATTTAACGTTAGTTAACATTAGTTAACATTAGTTTGGGTAGATCTAAATTTAAGATTAGTTAACATTAGTCGGGGTAGATTTAAATTTTAGTAAACTAAAAAGCCGTACTTTGATATTATTCTAGTGCAAGAGGTCAGTGTTTTAATCCGAATCGGGGGCGTCTCGAATGTCGAATGCCTGTTTGTAAGCGATCACCTGGATAAGCCGATATCCTAAGTGCGAATCGGTTAAACATTTGTGGGAGAGAAGACATTTAGGGTTAGGGGGTGAGTTTTGATATCGAATTGGATCAAGTGATTATAGGGGCGTGGTGGGGGTCTAAGCTTCTTTTTGAACTGCCCGGTCTTGCGGCTTGTCGTTGCCGATAGCGTTGTCGAATGACGCCCAGCCGTCGATATAGATTGCATTACAACCATTTATCACTTACGAAGAGAACCCAATCCAATAACCCAGTGTAAAAGAAACCCTTTTAAGTAACGTCTGACCCTCGACAATGACCAAGCTTGTTTTCGCTTTATTTTATTGTTTGTTTGCGTTCTTCTTCTTCTTTTTCTTCTTCTTCTTCTTCTTCTTCTTCTTCTTCTTCGAAGAAGAAGAAGAAGAAGAAGAAGAATGTCTTATTTTGTATATTTATTTACATCTGCAGGAAATTAGACACAAGGCCAAGTGAGGTCTTGAAAACCAGCGCGCAAGGTAACGTGCACTCTTATTAGAAAAGTGCTGTCGGGGCGCTAGGTGTGTCAGAAACTGACCTTACGAATGCGTGGAAAAATATTGAATAATTCGACCTCCTCTCTTTCCATACTTAAAACTACTTGAAAAATGTAATTCAACCCCTAATTTTTTTTTCAATTAAAGGAGCAAAGACCAAATTTGATTAAAATAACAGGTTTAATAGCAAATTATGCAAAAAAAAATTTTAATCGGTTTTCTTTAAAAACATTTGAAGAAAATAAACGTAAATTTAACTTACGTCGATTATAAAAAATCGATATAAATTCCAAAAAAAATCACTTACCTATAAAAATTATTAATCAATGTGTAGTTCCATTCTTCATTGTTAAGAATTTATCCATATTTATATTTTAAAGTCCATTTACTTTTCAAATAAAATAATTTTTAAGCGCCTATTTGAAAAACCCGCCATAACTAGCATTTTACGTTTTTATTGAAAATAGGAAGTAGTTTTTTTTATTGTTTTAAACTACGGGTGAACAGAAGGAAGTAAAAAGCACACGTTCGCGTTAGCCGTCTAGCTTTGCAAGTGAAGAAATGTGTGCCCCACTACCTGAAAACTAGTCACATTTTACTTAAAATTTTTTGCTTAAAAAAAAAACAAAAACAAACAGTTCATGATTTTTTCTCTTTTCTCAAAGAAATACACGAGTTTTTGATTTCATATATTTTATTTCCACTTTATGGGGTAAATTTTTTTATATCTAAAATAAAAAAACATTGAATTAAATAGAAATAATTTTCGTAATAAAACGAAACTTTCTGTGCACTATAACAGGATTATAAGGTTTCATTAAAAAAATCAAGGTGGTTTAAAAAAAAAAAGGTAAATTTCTAAAAAACTATTCTTTTTTTGTCTTAAATTTGAATATATTATTTATTGATCATTTATCTTCAATTTGTGATATATAAAACTTTTGCACATAAATTAATTATTAAAATTTTAATAGACATTTCAAAGGGGGGGCGTGAATTAAAAAAAAAACGTTTGTCTAAAATATTATATTCAGTTTATTGGAAAGAGCACGAAATTTCACATTGACCCTAAAAATATCGTAACAATTTAACCAATAGAAAAATATTGATAGATTTTTAAAGTTTCGAAATTGAAAAAAATTAACTCGTAAAATTCAATTGATTTAATTACGTAAAAAAATGGCTGCATGAAGGCGCGCCGGCACTTTGTAAACACTGTTTTTTTTTAAAATAATATTTCTATTATTTTTTAAACAACTTTAATAGTTTATTTCCGAAGTATATTCCATAAAGAAAATAAACAACCCACTTTTAAAAGAGAAATTACGAGTTTTTTTTATATTTTATTCGCAGTTTCGTGTTAGGGGTGTCAAAAATTTTCCCAAAATTCTGATACACCTATCGGGGCGCCTCAAGCAAGTAACTATAAACGTTTAACGGAATAACAATTCCAAGGAAGTATATCTTGTGAATTCTACTTACTTCCTTGGAATTTTTATTCCGTTAAACATTTATTGTTAATCGATCAAGGCTCCCCGACAGCGCCAATCTTTGCAAAATTTGTCCCCTTCGTTAGAAATATGGCGCATGGAATGTGAGGACTAAACGACAACATAAGAGAAGCAAAAATTAGTAAATTAAACCCAACTTTTCCTTTCCATTCCGTTGAAGTTATTTTTTAATCGATTATTCGATTTTATTTCGATAAAATTAAGATTGAAGTAAAAATACAAAATTTTGCATGTAATAAGAAGGCTTCTATTATCAATTGTAAGGTTATATATATATATATATATATATATATATATATATATATATATATATATATATATAGTTTTAAAAATATAACGCATGTTTTGCCGTCTTGGACTTAACGGAGTGGCTGAATCTAGCAAGATTCGAAATCGGAACCCCATAGAAACAAGCCTAAACTTTTACCACCGGGCTATCTCGCACGACTGCTTTGTTATGTCGTGATTTACGTAGATCCTATTTATTTGGGTTTTTTAAAGATACATTTTGAATGAATTCAGTTATATATCGATATGTTTTTACTTAAATGCGATTTGGGAATAATTTTCCCATTTATCAATTTGGTACCCCTAAATGGGAGCGGCATATGAATTGTTTTTAAAATATAAGTTTAAAATATAATTATCCACCGACACGTGTTTCGTAATCAAACTACTTCGGTAGTGATTTCATATAATAAAATAACATAAAGTTCTTATATAGCTTAATAGTGCGATAGTAGAGCTATAAGCATTTTTTCTAAAAGATACCATGCTGAAACAAAAAAGAGACAAACAAGTATTTACTCATTTTGAAGATGTGTGTCTTTTATTCGTAACACATTGCGTACAATTGCTTCAGCGGTGTTGGCATATAAGTATATAGTAGTTCATCAATTATAATTTGCACAACTTGGGCTTCATCAGCGCGTAGAAAAAAAAATTTCACAAGTTTTACTGCCCACGAATTGGACCTTTCTTGGTAACACAGCGGGTATTCATTTTTTAATCGAATAGGTATCAAGCAATTTTTTTTATCTACACTTTTATCTACGGTTTTTTTTTCTTTAAACTTTATAAAATCTAATATATAAAAAGCTGTATGTCTGTTAGTCTGCCTGCCTTCATATTTTAAAAATCTATCTCTACCGAAACTAAAAGTCGTAGAGCGGCGATAGAGGCACAACTTGGGCTTCATCAGCGCGTAGAAAAAAAACAATTTTTCACAAGTTTTACTGCCCACGAATTGGACCTTTCTTGGTAACACAGCAGGTATTCATTTTTTAATCGAATAGGTATCAAGCAATTTTTTTTTATCTACACGTTTATCTACGGTTTTTTTTTCTTTAAACTTTATAAAATCTAATATATAAAAAGCTGTATGTCTGTTAGTCTGTCTGTCTTTCATATTTTCAAAATCTATCTCTACCGAAACTAAAAGTCGTAGAGCGGCGATAGAGGCCTCAAATGATTGGATGTTTGTAGACCGTTCTTTTATCGCTCTTTAGCCGGTTAAAAAATTTTTAAGAGGTCAAAAATATGTCAAAATTTTAAAAAAAATCTTTATACATTTTGTGCATTCATCTTAGTTTATTTTTAATTTATAATTTTTAATCAGTTCATATACGTGTCAAGTTGGTACAGTGGTAACATCACCAGCTTTGAATGGTATAGGTGTCCTTTCGGTTTTGACTCTAGCTGATGGCACCTAAATATGTTTGTTTTTTTACTTTTGAAATCACGACTCTATAATAATATAGACCAAATCTAGGCAAATTAAAATATAATATTAAAGCGTATTTTACGACCGGAAAAAGCCGGGTGCCTCAATCCCCACTAGTTGATAATAGAAGCTTTCTTTTTGCATGTAAGATCTTTGTATTTTTACTTCAATCGTTGGAAGGAAAAGAAATACCGGCTAATAACTACTAAAGTATTATACGGATTATTGCATTCAATCTAAAATGTAGATAAACTACACTTGATGCTCTATAGATTTATGTTGTGGACAAAATAAATAAATACCCTTTGTGTTTACAAGACAAATTTTATTCGTGGGCTGTTAAAATTTTGAAAAATTGTTTTTTTTCCTACGCGCTGATGGATCCCAAATTGTGCAATTTATAACTGAAACACTGTTACATACCTGTTTGCCAACATAAGAGGCTCAAACAATTGTACGCAATGTGTTACGAATAAAAGACAACATTTTTAAATACCCGTGTGCTTATTCCTTTTAACATGATAAGTTTGTAGCTTATATTTTAAGTCATCTCCTTCTGGCTTAAAAATTCATTGGTATATGAAATTTACTGAATTATACATAACCAGTAAAATTCAGTATATTACAAACAATATATATATATATATATATATATATATATACATATAGATTTACAAACAGGCGGTTTGAGCACTGTAAAAGTGGTGGCGGATGTCTATTTAAATAGACATTTCGACGAGTTATTTGCGGGCGTCGCTTCTGTGGTCAAGTGGGAGAACTGCCGACTGTCAACACGATGGTTCTAGATTCAATCCTTGGCTTGGGAGAGATGCTGGTCTAGCGACACTGATGAGTTGTGATACAACGAAACAGGACTGTATGTCGATGACTATATATATATATATATATATATATATATACATATATATATATTATTCATAAGTTTTGGTTTCGATTCCAGCTGATACACTCAAATCATATGGATATATATATATATATATATACATATATATATATATATATTCCCACTAGTAGTTATCTAATATATAAAAGGCTTTATGTATGTATGTATGTATTTATGTCTCCATATTTTCAAACTCTATCTTTTCCGAAACTAAAAGTCACAGAGCAATGATAGGAGGCTCAGAGTATTAGATTGTTACGAAGCGTTCTTTCATCGGTCTTTAACCGGTTAAAATAGTTTTAAGGGGTCAAAAAATGATTAAAAAATGGAAAAACCGTTATTCATTTTGTACATTCATCTTAGTTCATTTTTATTGTTTAATTTTTAATCAATTCGTAAACGATCACGTTGGTACAGTGGTAACGTCACTAGCTATGAATGTTACTGTTTTGTTTTCGGTTTCGATTCTAACTTCAGGATACTTTCAGGCGTAAGTAGCTTTCTGGCACGGTAGAGAGAGCCCACCTTCTTTGCAGCAGCCTTGGCAATGCTCTTAATGCATATATTCCAGTTCATGTTCCCTGTAAACGTTAGGCCAAGGAGTTTAAAGGGAGTACTTTCAGGCAGTTTGTTTTTCGTCATTGCTATTGGTGGTAGGAAAGTTTTCTTGTAGTTATTGATGGAAACAAGCTTGGCAGCATTGAATGTGACCATCCACAGATTGGAGGTCATCCTCTAGTTTTTCTGCCATTTCCTTAGATATGTGTTGATTTGTTTTCCCCTAATGCCTGTTACAGAGGATGGTGTCATCGGCAAATATACCCATCTCCGAAACAATTTTATCATGGAGGTCATTTATGAATATCAGGAATAATACAGGTCCAAGGATAGACCCCTGGGGTACTCCCGCATTTATATCATATTGTTTGGATGTACGACCGTCGAGGACAATTTGGATTTTCTCTTACTTAAGAAGGATTTAATTACATTATGTATTCTTCCAATGATAACATATGATCTAATTTTTCTTAGAAGACCATCGTGCCATACCCTGTCAAAAGCCTTAGATATATCAAGGGCTACCGCTCTACACTCCCCTGTTTTGTCCAGTGAACGGTATATACGTTCAGAGACTACAGTTAAGATATCTGCTGTTTAACGGGCTTGTCTGAATCCATATTGTTTGTCGTTTAGCAGCTGTTAGGTGTTGGACTAGGGCTTGATTAACTAAGGACTCAAATATTTTGGTGAAAAGTGGGAGGAGGCTAATGGGGCGATAATTTAGTGGGCTAGTTCTTTCACCAGAATTCTTAAAGACTGGTATAACAGATGCGGCCTTCCAGCAGTCGGGAAAGCAAGATTCGTTAAGGCATTTATTGTAAAGTTTGGAGAGAACTGGAGTAACCATTTTTTTAGCACAGTCATGATGAGATCAGGTCCACATGCTTTTAAGGTGTCAAGATTTTTTATGATAGCATGTACCCGACATGATGATGGTCCCCCACCCAGAGCTGGTTCACACCATTTTTTAAGGTCAGATAAAAAATTAAGTTTATATCGTATGTATATATACTCTCTTACAGCCGATACACCTGGACCGATCATAACTAAACCTTACATGTTCTCCGATCTAGGGATGGTGCAACCCATCTTTCAATGTCACCGCCAAAGGTTAATGTCATATTCGATGCGGCTCTTTATACACTTCCTCATCTAGTGTTTGTCCGCAAAGGAAAATCGGGGAGGGAGTGATGTGCTGGGTTTAGTGTGAAGTTTGAGGCAAACCGAATGGCAAGCAGATTAGCCTTGTCAGTTGCCGTGCAAGCAACCTCATGATTGTTTGATAGTGGGGGAATCGTTGACTGCCCATTATTTACTACACTGTTGTAGAGTTTCCAAAAATCACGGGTTCCTAATTTCTGGGCTTCGATGCGTTTTCTGATGGCTTTAATGTAATCTGTCTTCGCTGTCGTTATTACTCTTTTACAATTACTTCTGGCTTCTATATACTTCTGTCTGTTTGAGCTGGACTTATATCGGTTTAATCCGCGGGACGCATGCTGCCTTTGAGCAATGGCAGCTGCACAAGCAGAGGAAAACCATTGAGGAGAGTGGGGCTTGCTATAGAATTTCCGTGTGTGAGTATGTGCCTCAATTGCAGTTTTGAACCATTCAGTAATCTCATTTGCACACTGTTCAGCTGGAAGAGAAAAGATATTTTCCCATGGGGCATCTCTGATGAGTTCCTTGATGGCTTCCGAGCTAGCCTTTTTGTAATACTTCGTTGTTTTGAGTAGTGGATCTTCAGTTTTAGGGCGAGAATTGAGGGTGATTTCTACCATTATCACAGCGTGATCAGCATTCCCGAGTGGTCTGAGGGCATTTGTTGTACAATCATCGGGAACGGTTGCCAGAAATAGATCTAGAAGTGAGGCATGTTGGTCTTACTGGTCTGGGAAACGTGTCGAAAATGTAACCGTCTGAGATAGGGAATGAGATATAGAGAAGCTATGTGGTGTGCTACTAGCTACGTCTGTGTAATTAGAGAATCCAAGCCAGTTACTGTGGTGGGCATTGAAGTCACCAAATACATGTACTTGTGTGCTAGTATCGAGAGAGAGAGAGAGAGAGAGAGAAAGAGAGAGAGAGAGTGAGAGAGAGAGAGAGAGAGAGAGAGAGAGAGAGCAATATCCAAGCTGTCAGAGACTTTGTTTATTAGGGTACAGTCCTGGGTTGAGAGAAAGCGGTAGAGAAAATACAAGTAGCTAATATTATGTTGCATATTTATTCTGAAGCACATAAAGGCCCGGTCGTCTGATTCTAGTTTTATTTCTCTAGTCAGGGAGAGGGTGTTATGAATATAGACTCCAAGCCCATGTATATGTCTGTCCGAGTCCTTACGGCAGAGTGGCAGATAACCAGGCATGTTAAAGTAGTTAGTAGTAAAGTGGTATATATATATATATATATATATATATATAGAGAGAGAGAGAGAGAGAGAGAGAGAGAGAGAGAGAGAGATAGATAGATAGATAGATAGATAGATAGATTTCTATTAAAATTTAGAGCTAATTATCAAAACAGATTTTCTTTAATGTTAACGGAAATTTTATCGTTACGTTCAACGAATTGCACGAGAATAAGAAGTCTAAAAGAAATTTAATAAAATTAAAAAAAAGAGACCAAGGTAAACTGGTATAAAATTTTATCAAAAAGAAAAATAGAAAAGGAAAGAATGATAGAAAAGGAAATGTATAGTTCAACTGGGCTGCCAGATCAGTCCCTTTGGCGGTTCTTAAGAACTCTTTTAAAAAATTATACTTTTTTACAAAAAAAAATTCGGAGTAGTTGGAACACGTCAACACTTCTTAACCTTTTTTGTGTTATTCAATGCAGAATTGAGATGCATAAATCATTAGCGGTTTCCAATTGAGTTTATCTGACTTCTCACCACTAGAAATAAATCGATGGAGGATCCGTTACCAAAATTTATTTCTTTTACTTTTCTTTTTTTTTCACGGCATATCAACACTTTCTTGGGTTATTTAACATCGAATTCATATTCACCCGGAAATAATGTATATATACTATTTTATCGAATAAAATAGTAATTCCAACTGTTGTCATGGTAAAGTGAAAACAGACTTTGTTTTGCTTGTTTCTCGAATTTATAATTTTATCTGATTTCGATTCCGTTCAGGATTTGTTTAGTAAGTTTAATAATCTCGATGGTTAACATTGCTTTCTTCTTGTATTTAAAACGTCGCAACACCGCTCTGGTGTAATTCGAAGGTCGCAAAGCCGCTCTGGTTCTTTTAGTTCGACGCAACACCGCTCTGGTGTAATTCAAAGATCGCAAAACTGATCTGGTTCTTTCAGTTCGTCGCAAAACCGCTCTGGTGTAATTCAGTTCGACGCAACACCGCTCTGGTGCGTTCAATCTCTAACACCGCTCTGGTGCTTTTCAGTTCCAACACCGCTCTGGTGCTTTTCAGTTCAAACACCGCTCTGGTGCTTTTAGTATCCTGCCATTCTCTGGTGTTTTTTTTTGCTTTTTTTCAAGCTTCAGCTGGTTTCACTCTTTTTAAAATGGCGCGCTCAATGTTTTAGCCAATCGAATCCCGGGTGACACAGCAAGAAGTAGTAGCACCAGATACACCGAAAGAAGGGGAGAAAGAGAGAAGAAAATACACCAATAAGAGGGGGGAAAAGAGGGGATGGAGAGAGTAGAAAGACACTAATATCGGGGAAAAAGGGAAGGGGAGGTAAATAGAGATAAAGGAAAATAAAATTTCTACAATGTAATATACAAATGAGATAACCTTTTGAAGCGGTAGTATGTATAGAAATTATGCAAGAATAAAAGTATATAAGAGTCCGTTTTTAGTATTTAAATTAATTAATTAATTAATTAATTAATCATTATGTGAACAAACAAACAAACAGACAGACAGGAATGCGACTTTATTATAAGCGACAAGATTCAGGCAAACTAGCAAGGATGTTCGGACGGTCCACAGAGTTTTATAATTATATAAATTCCATGGCTTCTGCAAACAAATGTATTTACCATGTACGTCGGTCATTTTTTAATGGCGTAAAAACTGAGCAAAAAAAATCCTATTATTAACTCAAATGATTTATTTGATTCTTTTTTCTTTTCTTTTTTTTTTAATTAAGATAAAGTCATGGTGTTCCGGAAGTGACGTTTTGCAATGCTTCTTGTTTTTTGTTTTTTTGTTTTTTTTGTGGAGGGGTCCTATCTTGATCGGCTATTTCTGGGAACATTGTGTAGGAGCTCTTCAGTTATGGAGGCGGGAAAATTACCGTGTATACCAGATCCCAGGAAAAGAAAGAATTTGCTTTTCTTTTTGATGTTATTAAACAAGTTAATCCTTGTTTTTCAACCAAGGGAAGCATGATAAAGCAACGATTAACTCGCATACGAAGATCAAAAGCGAAATCCACCGCGTATTTCTGTTGTTTGACAGAAACATTTTCTACGCAACAATGCATTAATGCACTCGGTTTAAACTTTCCGAGAAAACAATAGTGGCGATATCAAAATAACCGAGCACTGACAAAATAGTTCAGGTACAAAATGACTACAAAAAACAACGGGACTGCTCAGGCATTTTTCAGGCTGGATCGCTAATAATATTAGTGTGATGACTTGTCAAAACTACACCTGAGTTTTTATCTTATCTCTTAGAAAGTATATATATATATATATATATATATATATATATATATATATATAAATGTATATATAGATAGATTGATAGATAGAGAGAGAAAGAGAGAGAGAGAGAGAGAGAGACTATAACATCGTTTATTCATTACCCATACACCAGCAGCCGTGTAGCGTAAGGGTGGGAAGCCTTGACTGTCATTTAGACGGTCGGGTTTGGATCCTGGCTTGAGGCAGTTGCCTTTCTAGGCGCACTGATGTGCTGTGAAGCAGCGAAACAGTACTGAATGTGGATGACTCTCTCTCTCTCTCTCTATATATATATATATATATAGAGAGAGAGAGAGAGAGAGAGAGAGAGAGAGACAGAGAGAGAATAGCGTTCATCTGTGTGTGTGTGTGTGTGTGTGTGTGTGTGTGTGTGTGTGTGTGTGTACAACTCTCCTACAACCCACACAACTGAGCCGATCATGACCAAACCTGGCATGATGATGGTCCTCCACCCAGAGCTGGTTCACACCATTTTCAAGGTCAGATCCAAAATTAAGTTTATATCCTATGTATATATATATATACTCTCTTACAGCCGATACACCTGGACCGATCATAACTAAACCTTACATGATGATGGTCTCCGACCTAGGGATGGGGCAAACCATCTTTCAAGGTCACCGCCAAAGGTTAATGTCATATTTGATGCGGCTCTTAATACACTTCCTCACCTAGTGATGGTGCACACCAAGTTCGAGTTCGCCAACATCCCCGGAATCGCTACCATGGCGTCGAAGGTGTGTTTTGTAATGAGCATTAATAAAAATCAAGATCAAACATTAAAAACCATTGGCGTAGACCTGACATCAGAATGCTTCCGTCACGGTATGTACTACGTCTCGATCAGCCAGACAGGAAGTTCAGAAAAACTCTACATTCTGCCTCCGAATCATGGATCATTCTACAGTTCCCAAAGATATCTCACTACTGACGCAATCCTCTATCTGTCTAAAAGCGAAATGCGTTAAAAAAAATGGCGTACTGTTGCCACATATGGTATGAAGCTGCTAAATCTCACCCCTACACAGTAGAGATTCTTAGATGTAAGAAAACTTTCTACTCCAGTTATTTCTTCCCCAGAACTTCTAGACTTTGGAACTCCCTTCTGAGTCCCTGTTTCCCCAGCTGTACTGACATGCAGAAGTTCCAGTGTAATGTGAACAGACATCTTGCTGCCCGACTCCCTAACATAGCTTATGTCCTACATCAAAGTGGCAATGTGCATTGTTTGGGGTGAAAAAAATGTTTTTAAATATTAATTTACAAAAAAAAAAAAAAAAAAAGAATTAAAACCAGCTTCGAAATCTTCAATAAAACGTTCTCGAAAAGAACATTACGAAAAAGTAATATGGTCTTAATTGTGATTTTAAGTATTCAATTTGTTAGATGAAATTTAAGCAATGACTTAAAATTGACTTCCATGAAAAATTTACTGTGTGATATCACATAGTAAATTTTTCATGGAAGTCAATTTGACGAAAACGCAAGACGGAGTCTAAAGAGGGTCCCCGCTTAACAAGGTTAAAGAGCTACTCGAGGATAATGGTCAATGACTATCAGGTGGCCGATAAGACAACACGGGGTATAATTCAGGTAAGCTTTGATTGTATAAAAGGGCGGCTCAACAAGAACTTGTTCACATTAAACTTGAAGACCCCCATGTTATAGTCAGCAATGAAGCAGCCTTGCATTACTGTGTTCCACATACAGGTATTTCTAGGAAACAGATTTTGCTCATGGAATTTTTGTTTAGTTTTAAGCACAGATAGAAATTAAAGGAAATTCTTGATAGTTGTCGTAGCTAGACGAGTGTCTCCTCTGATCATTATGCAGCAGAGCCAGAGATAGAAGCTGCCTCGAGCAACTGGCAGTTTAAAAAGATAGAGCCGACGTCTTTTCTGTTAGAAAGAGGAAGTAGGCGAAAAAAACCCACTAGATTTCGAAGCTGGTTTTGTAACTTGTCAAGACAGCTTCATACCATATGTGGCAACAGTACGCCATCTTGGGACGTATTTCGCTCTTATACAGATAGAGGATTGCGTCAGTAGTGAGATATCTTTTGGAACTGTAGAATAATCCATTCATTTTTTTTTTCTAGCGACATTGACAACGGATCACGGAGACAAAAAATATTTCATTGAGTTTTCAGGCTTCCCTGACTCAAACATATTTGTAATTTCGCGCAATCCCAGACAGAATCGAACTCGAACGAGAATGACACAAGATAAATTCAATTAATTCTATTTTATGTATTTGCAGTTCCCACCAGTAGATGTCCTTTCCTGTCACACACAGAAACAGTATCAACGAGTGTATGACGGATCCAGATGTGGACTCCGTCCTTATTTTTACCAAGTATTTCTGGCAATTCGAATTATTTGGATTCTTCGAACTACTGTTCTCATCTTCAGTGTTATTTTCACAACGTTTCGATCGATGTAACCTCCGACCTTCTTCACCTGTATCATGTCGAAGGTTGTAATTTTTCTGTTGAATTCGAGTCTCTGCACGGAATTTCGAAATTTTAACCCACAGCATGTTCTCGTTGCATCAGTCATGACCGGGTAGAAGTTTTAAATAATTCGCAATTGCATTTATGCATGTGCACCGCACTGTGGATTGAACCTTCAACCTCGAGAAAAGTGTAACTTTAAAACTGAATTTTACCAAGTAATTTATATAATTTATCCATTATACCATGGGTCCTTGCGGTCTATACAAATAATACGAAACCAAATAATTCATCCTCTTTTAAAAAAAAATCACAAGCGTAGTATATCAGACAGGTTCAAATCAGGATTGTCTGCTCTTCCTGACTCCCAGTTTTTGCTCCACAGAAGAGACGACGGTGATAAACATAATATGGTCCATTCTTATTAATGAGTATCTTCTCAAATAACATAAAAGTTCAACTTTCCCCGCATTATGAATTTCTTTCTTATCCTCTTGACCATGTCCTAAGTATCCAAACAAACTGACAGTAGAAACCGGAAGTAAAAAAGAGAAGACAATTCTGACTATGATCTCTGATTATAAGGCTCCCTCGTCAAAGTCTGTCCATTCTGATTGGCTGAGCTCTGAAAATTCTCTTATTCCGGAATTCAGTTCTACTCTTTATAAACGAACGCTTACTAACATTTACATATGGCATCACTAGAAGCCATATTACGACGTCTTCGTCAAACAACAAAAAAGTTAAACAAGATTTTTTTTATATTAAAAAATAAATTAAAAACCAAACAATAAAAACTTACTGATATTTTTTTGTGAATTATTTCATTTTTTCCGTGCGATTTGACGAGATATTAAGTTTTCCGATATTATGATAATAATTATCGCATGTAAAATTGTCGGCGACAAATAGTTTTTATGTAATAACGTTATGCTTACCGACAGTCAGGCAAACAACGCATGTGCGCGCTTTGTTGGCTTATGGCAATAATATTTGTTATTCGTTTACAGATTACCCGAAAACCAATAAATGTCATCAAATTAAGGTGACTGTGAAGGGCGGTAAGTAACAATCAATTTAACTTTTTTGAACTTTGAACATTACCTTTATTAACGCTATATAGAGATTATGGCTATATTGAAGATGTTAACTCTGGACTAAATTGAAAAGGTTAACTCCCAAATCTTTGCGTGTTTTTTTTTTGTTATGCCGAAAAAAATGCGAAAGTTTATTGAACGAAATAAAACGAACTTATTTTTTGCCAACAATTTTATTCACGCAACATATTTCTTTTAATAAAATTCCGTATTTTTGTCGGAACCAATCATAATAAAAAAACTTGATTATTTGAAAGCTAAACTCCTCAATATATTATATAAAATGCATCGGTTTATAACATCATCAATCTACACAAGCACAAAAACATAAAACGTTACCATTACAATTGCTCCCTAACTATTACAGTCAATAAAATACTACCTTAAAATTCTTTTTTGATCTGAAAATTAAGCCTGTACTCGATGATAGGACACATTTAAAGGCTAGGGTAATCAGTGTACAGCTCTGCAGCAATTGTTTCTTTTCCTCGTGACACAATGTTAACACGTTAGGTGGAAGCACAGGATAATCGCAGCACATTATCAAATTCAAATGAGTTTATAGATACTAACGTTGTTACTTCGGCATGGTATATTCATTATGGCCATGAACGCCAGTGCCCGCTATTTTTGGGGGGCCTGCAGTGGTTCCCTCTAACAACCGTAGATTAATTGTTTTTTTTACGTGTGGGGTGGGGGGCATACTTCCACCGGGCTACGCCGGTACAAGGGTCCTGCTAGTATTATACAAAGATCATTATTTCACTCTTATTTCATTTTTTGGCTTGTTTTCCATTTTGCTTTGTCTTTTTCTTTGTTGTTTCTTTCCGTTTCTTGGCATACATGTGAAATAGTCTCCGCCTCTTCCCCCGAATATAATCTGCCGAGACGACGCGCGGTCTTTTTCGAACTCAGATCACGTCTAGTTTCGGTTCCGTTTCACGAGACAGATTTTGGCATTTGGACATTTTGAAAGGCAAATCAGCATTTTAAATAAAACAGAAAATCTCCCCACTTGTACCACTCTTTCTCTTTCTCTCTTTCACTTTCTCGCTTTTTAACTGTCCTTCTCTTTCTCTAGTATCAGTCTTTCTTTTTCTCTCTCTATTTTTCTTTCTTTCTTTCTTTCTTTCTTTCTGTCTCCCTCTATTTATTTACGAGCAACATTTACCCGGCGTTGCCCAGTATAAAACGTAACGTTAAATTCAAAAACAAAAAAAAGAAAGAAAAAACTGACACATGTGCATATATGTATAAAAATCTTTTTTTTTTTAAAACTCGAGCTGAGATCGAAACCAAAACCTAAAGACAGCAACTCAAATACAATAACTATTTAACCAGTGTAACACTAGCAGTATCAGAACTTTTGTAGGAATTTTTGACACCCCTAACACGAAACTGCGAATACAATATAAAAATCTCGTAATTTCTCTGTTAAAAGTGGGTTATTTATTTTCTTTATGGATTATACTTCCAAAATAAACTATTACAGTTGTTTTAAAAGTAATAGAAATATTTTTTTTTTTTTTAAAAACAGTAATGAATTTTCCGAACTCAATAATTTTCAATTTTTAAACTCAATATTTTTCAATTTTTAAATTTTAAAAATCTATCAAAATTTTTCTATTGATTCTATTTTTACGATATTTTCAGGGTCAATGTGAAATTTTATTTTCCAATAAACCGAATATAATATTTTAGACAAACGTTTTTTTTTAAATTCACGCCCCCCCCCCAAGTGTCACCCATTTTCAACTTTCTCTTAAAAAGTAAATAATTAATTTATGTCGTGGAGTTTTATATATCACAAATTGAAGAGAAAAGGTCAATAAATAATATATTCAAATTTAAAACAAAAAAAAAATCGCTTTTTTAGAAGTTTACCTGTAAAGTCCGAAGTTTAAAACCTTTAAAAAAAAAAAAAACACACATTGTTTTTTTTGTTTTTTTTAATAAAACCTTGGTCCTTGCTCCTTTAATTGAAAAAAAAAATTAGGGCTTGAATTACATTTTTCGAGGAGTTATAAGCTTGGAAAGATGGGGTGGAATTATTCACTATTTTCACGAAATTTCTGACACTGCTAGTGTAACACAGTATTTTTAAAAAAGTTATTCTTAACATAAGGAATCTGTAATGTGAACAGTTCACGCATGCGCACTCGTGATGCAGTTAGCAAACAGATAAAACTCCGGTCTCTCCCATGTATCAATTTCTAAATTTTGACGCCTAAAGTATCCCGGATGAAAACGGATTAAAATGTTTTCCACATGTCTGCATATCATATACACCAAATTTCAAGTCTGTAGATAATAAATTCGTTGACTATATTAACTTGAGAAGTGTCCTCTCGCGCACACACATTCTCACTTTCATAAATATACTAGCAGGCCGTCCGGCGTTGGCCGGTCTTAAAATACGCATAAATATTATATTTTAATGCATACAGATCCTGAGATATGTGCATGCGAGTATTATGTCTTTCCTAAACCATTCACTTCTTTTATATATATATATATATATATATATATTATTTAATTGGAATTCATTATTGAGATGAGTATTATTTATATTAATTTATTTTATTGCGGACTATTATCCTTATCTTTGTAGTTGTTTAACGACGTTTCGGCCAACTATTCCTCTGGCCTTCGTCAAGTGGTAACCGCAACGGGATAGGAATTCCGAATCTCCTAACTGCATTCTCAACAATTATTGCCGTCCACAGTTGTTGGCGGCTCACCACGTTTTGGACAAGTAAGCCTCTGGCCGGCTTTGGGTAGGATTGAAACCGCTATCTTCAGGCAACACTCAAATCAAGTTATTAAGTTAAATCGATGTCCAAAGAATCTCTATCTAAAATGTCAAGTGTTTAGACCCATAATTTGCGGAGGAGTTTGGTAGAGTTCTCAAAGGTCAAATTGTTGAACTTTGACCTCTTAACAGCCAAATTTCTGGCCGAAAATGGATTACAAAGATTTTCCCGAATCTCAGTACCCTGTATATCAAAGTTCGAGTCTGTAAACTGAAAATTGACGGAGTGATGTCGTAGGGAAATGTACACAGACAGACAGACGGACAGACAGACAGACACACAGATAGAAAGACAGACACTTTCACTTTTATGGATATATTAGCATGGGTGTCCGGCGTTACCCGGGTATTTGGAGGTGTGTGTTGAGCAAAAAAAAAAAAAATTGTAGCAGGAAGCTAGTCTCGAACCCGTACCACGAAGGAGGAAAAGAACGGGAGAAAAAGTGACGTCTTTGCTGTTACGACCACCGGCAAACCGGAAGTGGCGTAGGTTTAAATTAAGGTTAGACAATCGAAAATATCAGTGAAAAAAGCGACCCCTCGCTGTTGAAAAGTGCCTAGTTGAGGGTGAAGAAATTAATGTTTTATGCCAATTTTTCGGTATCTGTCGTCTTCAAAACGATACTTACCTTGTGAAAATCTGTCGCTTCTGTCGAAAGTTTTTGGCAGACATGCAAACATACGTACATACATTTATATATTGGTAGCTAAAATTTTCGACCCAAACCTATTAAAAAGCTTGCCGAATGTCTGAATACGTTATGTAAAATTTCAAATGTTTAGACCAGAAATTTACTGAGTAATTTGGTAGAGACTTCAGAAGTCAAATTTTTTAAAACTTTGACCCATATTATGACCCTATTTATTGTTTGAGGCTCAAATCAAGTTATTAAGTTAGACCCATGTCCAATGAAGCTATATCTAAAATTTCAAGTGTTTAGACCCAAAATTGGCGGAGGAGTTTGGTAGAGTTCTCAAAGGTCAAATTGGTGAACTTTGACCTCTTAACAGCCAAATTTCTGACCGAAAACGGATTACAAAGATTTTCCCAAATCTCAGTACTCTGTACATCAAATTTCGAGTCTGTAGACTGAAAATGTACTGAGTTGTTGCGTATGAAAATGTACACAGACAGGCACGCAGACATATACACACAGACAGACAGACAGACACTTTCACTTTTATAGATATATAGATAGATTATAGATTATTTAAGATAAACCAAACATCCTAACTTGTTACGATTTTCCTGAAAGTGGATTACATGTTGGATTTCTGGAAGCATAAAACGCATCCATCATGCTCTATAAAAAAATAAAACGGAAAATAACTCTCGTAGCTAAAATAAATATAAATTACCTCCATTTTTAAACCCAATTGATGTCGGTTAATTATGGTTATAAATTCTATTACTAATAACCATTAATAGCATAAAGCTATTAATTTAAACTAGCGAGACCTGTGGAAATTCCACAGGTGACTGATTCTTATGTAATATATTGATGTTGGCATTCTGTAGATATTCAGCATAAATGTGACGCTCTGATATTATTGTAGCTATTTTGTTAAAACTGCAAAAGTATTAAAACTAGCAGGGACGCCCGGCATAGCCAGGTCCTAAAATCCTCTTAAATGTGATAATTAATTCTTGCAAATGTCGCATATATTATTATAGAGTTAATGTTCTATCGATTTTTTATCGTCTATATAATAATTTGATTGCAGAAACTTCCCTCTGGCCAAATTACGATAAGTTTGCAATGACAGATAGCACATCGGAATTTCTTTCGTCTAAACTTACCCACCATCTTGTGTAACTTATGAACACCGTTACAAACACATTTATTAGATATAATAAAATCTTATCTTATTTCCTAGGAGCGACATCATCACGATTGCCAACACCTAAAGACGAAGTAGCTCATATTTCCCCCTCTATCTGAAAGGTCCTCTCACTCTCCTAAACAGGGCCGAGTACTTTTATAACCATTATACCTATATTGACCCTGACACCGTTATTAGCTGGATTGCACACTCATACACTTACAACTACCAGTACACTTCGCTATTGAAAAATATTTATTTCTCCTCCATAACAGTCCGCCTATTGTCATTGGCTACAACGATGACATTCTATTATTCTGAATTATACACACCCATACAAAAAACGAAGACAACAGCCTTAATTCACTAGAGCAGTTTAATCGCCTCACATTTCTATACATCATGCATTCCATTACTGCATAACACACTCATACACTTACAACTACCAGTACTCTTCGCTATTCAAAATACTTATTTCTCCTCCATAACAGTCCGCCTATTATCATTGGCTGCAACGATGAGATTCTATTATTCTGAATTATACACATACATACAAAAAACGAACACCACAGCCTTAATGCACTAGAGCAGTTTAATCGCCTAACATTTTTATACATCATTTATTCCATTACTGCATAGCACACTCATGCACTTACAACTACCAGTACTCTTCGCTATTCAAAAATACTTATTTCTTCTCCATAACAGTCCGCCTATTACCATTGGCTGCAATGATGAGATTCTATTATTCTGAATTATACACATACATACAAAAAACGAACACCACAGCCTTAATGCACTAGAGCAGTTTAATCGCCTCACATTTTTATACATCATTTATTCCATTAGAACTTACACATGTCATCACGCATTGCTATTAATCATTACAAATGAAATTACACATGCCATTTCCCATTACTTGCATTACCGTTAGTTTGTTTTTCTTTTTGTTTTTTTTAATTACATTTTCACCCCAAACAAGGCACATTGCCACTTTGGTGTAGGGGGCTACTATCAGGGGCAGCCACTGCTGGGGCACTATGTTGAGATTTTGGCAGCAAGATATCGGTTCACGTTACAGTTGCACTTCTGCATGCCAGTACAGTTAGGGAAGCAGGGACCTGGAATGGAATTCCAGAGTCTAGCGATTCTGGGGAAGAAACTACTGGAGTAGAAAGATCTTTTACATCTAGGGATCTCTTCTGTGTGTGGGTGGGATTTAGCTGCCTGTCGGATTTGTCGAGGGTGTCTACGTCGAGGGGGAACAAGTGTCTGCAGTTCCTCAGAGCATTCCCCATTAAAATACTTGTAGAACAGGCAGAGGGGTGCAACGTTTCGTCGATGGGACAGAAGCTGAAGCTTAGATGCCAGTTCAGGGCCTATCAGATTGACAACTCTCTTTTAAACCTTGTCTAGGAGCGAGAGACTAGGAGCAGATGCACCAGCCCAAATGTAACAACTAAAAAAATACGTAGCAGCTTTCTATATATCATATCCAGTTTTAACGTCCTATATTTACCTCAATTACATTTTAACCAACAAGAAAACATTCAAAAATAATTAGTAACACAATATACTCCAGATTTCTTGTATTTGCCGTTTCCTTGTGTATTTTTTCTTTCATTTGGGAGGGATGATGAAGGTGGAGGTTCATTATTTATAAATGTTTGCTAACGAAACCAAGACTTATGAATAAATTTTGATAAAATTATTTTTAAATAAATAGATTATTGGCGTGCTATTAGCTATAATCAAAACCAGAACCAAAACTTATGAAGAATTGTTGGGAGAAGTATTTATAAAAAAATAGATGATTTCAGTGTAATCAGCTATAATCAAAACAAAAATTATGAATAATTCTTAGTAAAATTATTTATAAAAAAAATAAATTACGTGCGTGCTATCATCTATAATGGACACCGAAACCAAAACTTATGAAGAATTCTTGGTAGAATTATTTATGACGTGAAATGGAAGTACATAACAATAAAATGACTCGGATGTGAGCATGACTCATAAAATAACACACACGCTATCGTATTAATATATAGATTTTATTTATTTTATTTTGTATTATATTTATTATTATTCTATTTTATTTTATGAAAATAATGTAATATTATTATTTTATTTTATTTTCTGCAAATAATGTAAAGCCGTTTTATAGATAGATTTTATTTTATATTATATTTATTATTATTTTATTTTATTCCATGCAAATAATGTAAACGCCTTTCATGTATTTTTTTATTTAAATAAGTAGTACAGACAGTTCAAAAAGGAGGGTAGACCTGTACATTAACCCTTGTCCCTAAGCCCGTTCGTCTCTCCACACGTTTCTCAATAACTACCTTGGATTTTTTTTTGAAATTTTGCACAAACATTAAACACGATATGAGTAAGAAAAAAAGTAACAGAACGAATTTTTTCGGGTAAACTTCGACTGTGTTATTCGGGTTAAAATGGCTAAAATTGACACTTTTGTGCCTATTAAAAAAATTGATGACTTCGATTTTTATAAAACTTTCTGAAAAGTTGTAACTAACTGATTTCTATATAATTTTGTTTGTCTATACTTTGCGATAACTCTTGGGTGAGCCCTGGAGGCTCTTTTAGGGCTAATAAAAACGCTCCATTTTTTGGACTATTTTACCATATTTGTCCAAAATTTTCTGTTTTTGTCTATTTATCAGTTTTGAATGGTGCTTAACTCAAGTTTAAATATGTTAAGACCTTGGGGACTTTGGGGGCTAAATGGGGGGGGGGGCAAATGATGGGCTTAGTCATTTCTTTTGTTGCATGGTGCAGAACTCAAATTTGCATATGTTAAGGCTTAAAACTGCACCGTTTGTTCATTTTCACCAGGATTTGACGTCCCTTGGGGATTTGGGGGCCAAAATGGGGGGGGGGGTGCTGATCTTAGTCATTTTTTTATGCCTCGTTCACTGTGCACTCACGGGGGACCATGCATGCTTCACTTGTTTTAGGCAAAAAATATCAACTAATACTTATCTTTGTAAACGATATTAAAAAAAATAGATTAATAAACCTGTCCTTTTCTGGGCTAACCCTAACCCTAACCCTAACCCTAACCCTAACCCTATACCCCATTTGCTTGTTTACTAGTTGTTGATCTCCTCCACTTAGGAAGTTAACCTCTACGGAAACAGCTTCTTTTTATTCATATTATTTGTTTTTAACGAAAATAGAAAATCCAGTTTAGTAAGCGGAACAATTTTATATTATTGCGAAGTTTTATCTGACACCGCTTCCGGCGAACTTTGTGTCGCCTATTATTCTTGATCGTCATAGTTGGGATATTCATACGAGCAATCAATTGATATTGATTGTCCAAGAGGACAGCTCAAGTATTTGTTTACATTAGATTTGAAGACGACCATGTTACAGTCGGTTATAAAACAGACTATCCGTATCCTGTTCCACAAATTAGATATTTTAGGTAAGAAACTTCGATCATGGAGATTTAATTTAGTTTTTTGGTAAAAACAGAATGAAAGAATGTTCCTTGCTGTGGTTGTAGCTAGACAAGTACATATAATAGTTTTGGTGTACTTAAAAGAAGGACAACACACTAATATATTAATATATAATCCTATATTTTTATTGTCGGTGGCGGTGAAGGAGTGTGGGTTTGTGAGGACGGGAGACACACGCATAAAAATTCGATGAATGTTTTTGTTTTTTTTCACAGGCTTAAATCTACTGATGATATCAATTTCAGGTTGTGACAAAAGCACATTCTTTTCATTGTTTTAACTCTTGAGTATATATCCGTTAATATCTTATGTTTTTATATAGACTGACGTACTTCTCGGTTGATTGAGTGTGTCTAACTGTGTCGGGTATATACTTGAGAGTCCAAAGAATGAAAAGAATATGCTGTTGTCACAGCTCTAGTTATTATGTAACAATTTTCAATACACTGCACCCCCCCCCCCCCACTGTGGAACTTCACTCAGAATGTGGCCATACCAACAATTCGACCACAGGCGTTTTCTTCTGTCATTAATTTTTGCGTGTATTATTTTCAATCAACAATTATTTTGTTTTTACAATCAACCAAGTATCCCGTTTTCTACAAATGATTATTTTATTCTTGAAAATCACTTATGTTTTATTGTTTTCGTCCGGCTAGGTGTGTATCCATGCCACTTTCATCTACTGCTGTCAAATGACCTTTTTTCGTACAGCCGGCTTTAACCACGGCCACCGAGAGTAAGAAGAAGGCCTGTTAACTAAAAAATGCCAGCAGGCAATGTAGGTAAGATTTATCAGACTGTCAGTACAATATCAAGGCCATTCGAAAAAGAGCAATAAAACTTTTTTTTTAAGAAAAAGGAAAACAGTTCGATTAATACTGAAACTGAACTTTATTCAATATAAAATATAAATATTATCTATGTAAAATTAAGTAATTTTTTAGCAATATACAATTTAATACTGAGATAAGTGAATTATGAATTTAGGAAACAAAGAATTAAATAACATATTAAACCCCATGAATAAACGATGAATAATTTTAAAAGTGAAAACAAACGATAAATAATTTTAAGAATGAAAACAAACGATAAAATACAAAAAATTGAAATTAAGCAAATAATTTAAATACAAAGAAACAATAAAAGTTACTAGTGCAGAAATATTTTTTAATTTAATTTAGAGAAAAGTCACATAGGTTGAATGTTATTTTTTAGGAGCTTTAGAGATTATTCGGACTAATGTTCTCATCTTGCGTGTTTATTTCACAACGTTTCACCATCGAATCTTGACTTCTTTATTACATCCTCAGGCCGAAAATGATGTTCACATACCTAAAAACATAATTAAAGAAAACATTCATACCATAATGTAAACTATTGCTAAAATCTAAGAAAAGATAGTAAACAAACATTTACAATAATAATCACAGTGTAGTATCTGTTCTGATGCTACACTTCATTTGTTCTGTCCTCGATCAGTGGAGGAGAAATCCTTCATGACTGACACAATTTTTATTTTATTTTGTTCCTATTCAGAGGGAACCTTTTTGGGGAGCTAGATTTTCTCACATTAAAAACCGACCTTGTGTCTAACTGTGCCCTCGTGGGGAGGCAAGTAAATAAATTTAAAAAACAATATTTTTGATAATTATTCTCATGTAAAAATTATTTGTTTATAATTTTAAAAAGAAACAATCAATTTTAATACATAACGCTCAGTCACGGCTAATTTCATTAATAGCCGCGTGGTGTATAATTTTCCAACCGACTTTAGAAAAAAATATAGAACTTCAAAATAATTTGGAAATACTCAATGAAAGGTTTTATTCATTACTAAAAAGACATTTTGACAATTATTCTCATGCAAAAATTATTTGTTTATAATTTTCAAAACTAAAACAAAATTAAATTAAATTTTCAACCTTCCTGATAAAAAGCCTTATGAGAAAATAAACAGTTAAACATATCAACATAATATTTGCTGTATTAGCAATAAATAGTATTGTTTCTTTAATTTATATTAACAATGTTATCAAACGATATGAAAGTACTTTAATTTATATTAACAATGTTATCAAACGTTATGAAAGTACTTGAATACAGTTCTAATTAAATACACGTTTAATTATTAACAAATAGCATTACCTACTTTACTATATTTGGTTGGAATAAACATTTTCTCTTCTAATAGTAGGTATCCAAATTGAGAAAATTTAGGAAAAGAAAATGTATGTACTTTGGGGCCTTTTGGATAATTTCCCCAGTAATTTGGAACAACGCAAGAATACACCATGTTAGCAAACTGAAAACTAGAGGAAACTGTTGCTGATAGCCTAGACCATATACCTACAACTGAATCTGATAATGACGTCACGCTGTCATGTGCATCGGCCTTCTTTACTCTCGGTAGCCACGATATCACACACACACACACGCACACACACACACACGCACACACACGCACGCACAGCATATTTTGAACACTTATTTCATGATGTCCGAGAAACGCATGGCGACCTTGCTTGCGGTAATATCTAAACGTTGCTTACGAGGGGCGTGCAATAAGTAATGCCCCTGACCCACTTCCCATAGCAGTAGAGCAACGAAACTTGGCACAGTTATTAGTCTTTCGCTACATAGGAACCACCCAGAGTTATGCATTTCTCCCATCGTTTGATGCAGCTCTGGAGACCGTTTTTGTAGAACACCCCAGGTTGGTCCTCCAACCACGACGTGACTTCAGAAATCAAGGCTGCATCATCTGGGAAATGCTTTCGTTTCAAAAACAACTTCATGGCTGGGAAAGTCAGAGGGTGCAAGGTCAGGAGAGTAGGGAGGATGGGGAAGGATTTCATAATCACACGCTCGTGCTTCTGATCTGGCGATATGCGAGTTGTGGACCGGAGCGTTGTCCTGCAGGAAGGGGATACCTTTGCTGATCTTGCCCCGCCTCTTGATTCTGATAGCTTCCCTTAATTTCCTCAAAAGTGAAGCATAATAGGCGCCTGTAATTGTGGTACCCTTTGCTAGAAAATCTGTCATCACTATTCCGTCCTGGTCTCAGAAGACTGTGAGCATGACCTTGCCGGCGGAGGGCTGCACCCTTACCAACTTTGGACGTGGCGAGTCCAAGTCCTTCCACTGCATTGACTGGGCTTTGGTCTCGGGATTATAGTGATGGACCTAGGTTTCATCCTGTGTAATCAGTCGTTTGAAAAACTTTGACTCATCTTTTTGGCACATCTCCAAATTAATCCTCGAGCATTCGACGCGTTCTCGCTTCTGGAATGGTGTGAGCAACCTGGGAATCCATCTGGCAGATACCTTATGCATATGCAAATGGTCATGGATGATAATTTCCACAGACCCTGTACTAATCTTGACATCTTGGCCTATTTGTCGAATGGTAATGCGCCGATCCTCCAAAATGGAAGCCTCAACTTAACAGACAGATGCCTCATCAATGGCAGAAGGGGGGAGACTAGGCCTGGGAGCTGTTTCCACAGACTTCCGGCCATGTTTGAATTCACGATGCCAGCGTTTTACAAGGTCATATGATAGGGCATTATCACCATAAGTTTCTTCATTTCATCAAAAGTCTCCTGTGATGTGTGTCCTTTCAAATACAAAAACCGGATCACTGCTCGAGACTCAACAGGCTTCATTTCACACTTGGCTCAGTTCCAACACCTGTAAAACAGAAACCACGATTAGTTCAAAGCTGTAATTTGCCACATAACCCGTAGAGATATAACTCATTGTAAATGCAAAATTTCAGCTAGATCAGACAACTGGAAGTGGGTCAGGGGCATTACTTATTGCACGCCCCTCGTATTTTTTTCAAATCGTGGCCAAATGGAGATCACTCTTTTTGGAGGAGCTGGGGGCTTTTACATTAATGAACCTTGTGCCTAACTTGCCTGTACTTGTGAGGTGCAGATGTGTTAAGTAGGTGCTTGTGATTTTGAAAATGTTCTGGTATGACTAAAGCCAAGAATGACAGTTTTTTTATAATATTGAACCAAGGCAAAACGATATAAGACCTTAGAATTTGAAAGGTCAAACCCGAAAGAACTCATGGATACAAAAATAAAACAATGTTTAAACGTTATGTATGAATGCCCCTCTCTTTCTCTCTCGCTCTCTCTCTCTCTATATATATATATATCCCCCTCCCTCTCTCTCTCTCTCTCTCTCTCTCTCTCTCTTCTCACTCTATCAATGAAGAAAGAGAGAATTAAATATAATTCGATTGTTTTAAAACAGTTGCATTCTGGGGTCAGCGGACGCGACATAACATGCATCTTGTTTCAACTGGTCTTTATAAAAATATGCTCCTCATTGTTAAATCTTAAATAAATTATATATATTTTTATAAAAATGCATTTGTTCGCTATTTTTGTATAAGCGTTAAATTCCAGCATACCATTAATGCCGACAACGGAAAGATGTACGAAGCAATGAAGAGAGGAAGCAACCCATGCCAGCCGTTTATAGCCGACGAAATCTCGACTCGTTGTGTTGCTGTGTCCATGTGCCTATCGTTGGATATCGTGTCTAACACCTGGGGAACTTGTTGCGTTCCAAGGACGTTCCTCAACCAAATAACTCTCCCCGGGAAACGATAGTGTCATAAAATAACTGAAAAATTACTTTTTTTTTAAAAATAACATTTCGTTTCGTCGGTTATTTAATACTAAAAAATAACAAAAACAATTGTGTTTAAGGCGGGAAATGAGAGTTTTCCGAATTAAATCTTTTACGAATTTCAAGTTAACCAAAATAAAATCGATCAAACTTTGAAGGTCACGATTTGATTTTTAATGAATACAAATTTATAAAAAGTCGCAGCTTAATTACCAAAAATGCGTTAAAATCGTTTTTCTTTTATTATCATTTAATGTTTAGGTTTTATTTTTTGGCGAATCTTGAAAGTGACAACATGTTTTACAAATCAAATTCTTTCTGAAAATTATTTGATTTGTTTTTCGTTTTGTTGCGTTTTATTTTTGGAACCCATCATCTAATGGACTCTTTAAGCTCTGGCGCGTTTAAGATTGAAATTGTATTTCTAGACGCGTGCACATATCAATAGTAAACAAACTGTTCACTCACCGGACTAACATTATTATTGATCTGTCGCGCTTAAGTTTGAAATATCTTTTTTTTAGATACGTCTACAGATCTCTATAATAGTCTAAGTTCACTCCTCGGTCAATTGGTACAGTCTTTCTAGCTAAACTTTTAAACAGAACTGGATAATTTTTAGATGGGCCCCACATTAATGCGTTTTACAGAAAACATATTCTTGCTAAGAACGCACAGCGCGCGCATATACTTTTGTCTCATTTTATATTCCCTTGTAGATATACGTCTGTTATTGTATTTATTGTATTTATTTGCTTCCCTACCAAAGCAAATTAGGCACAAGGCCGTTTTTAATGTGGGGTAAAAACCAGCTCCCCTAAAGGTAGGCAAAAAGGGGAGCACTCTGATTACCAAAAATAATAATTGTCCCAGTATAGAGGGTTTCCTCTCCATTGACTGCTTCAAATTATATTAATTGCAGCATCTGCAGAACAGATACTACACTTTGACCCCGGCCCGAAGGCCAAGGTATTTATTTGCTCCCCCACCTAGCAAATTAGGCACAAGGTCAATTTTAATGTGAGGAGTAAAGGGGAAATGGGGACCAACTCCCCGGGTAGTAGGGGAGCTGGATAGTGACAATTGGTATGAAGGGTTTCCCCTACATTGACCAAGGTCTGATATGTGGGGTTACCCCCACATATGGTCTTTGCTTGCAGGTTCTGCCGGAACAGATGGTATTTATTTGCTCCCCCACCGAGCAAATTAGGCACAAGGCCGATTTTTAATGTGAGGAGTGAAGGGGAAATGGGGACCAGTTCCCCGGGGGGTAGGGGAGCTGGATAGTGACAATTGGTATGAAGGGTAGCCCCTACATTGACCAAGGTCTTATATGTGGGGTCGCCCCCACATATGGTCTTTGCTTGCAGTAGGTATTTATTTGCTCCCCCACCGAGCAAATTAGGCACAAGGCCGATTTTTATTGTGAGGAGTCAAGGGAGGGGGAAGGGAAAAAGGGGACCAGCTCCCGAGAGGTGGGAAATGGGAGCTGGTTAAAGGTCAGGCACGTGGGGTTGCCCCCACATCTGGTCTTTGCTAGTCATAGCTTGCAGCATCTGTCGGAACAGATGGTATTTATTTGCTCCCCCACCGAGCAAATTAGGCACAAGGCCGATTTTTAATGTGAGGAGTGAAGGGAGGGGAAGGGAAAAAGGGGACCAGCTCCCGAGAGGTGGGAAATGGGAGCTGGTTAAAGGTCAAGCATGTGGGGTTGCCCCCACATCTGGTCTTTGCTAGTCATAGCTAGTCATAGCTTGCAGCATCTGCCGGAACAGATGGTATTTATTTGCTCCCCCACCGAGCAAATTAGGCACAAGGCCGATTTTTAATGTGAGGAGTGAAGGGAGGGGAAGGGAAAAAGGGGACCAGCTCCCGAGAGGTGGGAAATGGGAGCTGGTTAAAGGTCAAGCATGTGGGGTTGCCCCCACATCTGGTCTTTGCTAGTCATAGCTAGTCATAGCTTGCAGCATCTGCCGGAACAGATGGTATTTATTTGCTCCCCCACCGAGCAAATTAGGCACAAGGCCGATTTTTAATGTGAGGAGTGAAGGGAGGGGAAAGGGAAAAAGGGGACCAGCTCCCGAGAGGTGGGAAATGGGAGCTGGTTAATGGTCAGGCATGTGGGGTTGCCCCCACATCTGGTCTTTGCTAGTCATAGCTAGTCCTAGCAAGTCATAGCTTGCAGTATCTGCCGGAACAGATGGTATTTATTTGCTCCCCCACTGAGCAAATTAGGCACAAGGCCGTTTTTAATGTGAGGTAAAAACCAGCTCCCCTAAAAGTAGGCAAAAAGGGGTCACTCTGGTTACCAAAAATAATAATTGTCCCAGTATAGAGGGTTTCCCCTCCATTGACTGGTACAAATTATCTTAAGTGCAGCATCTGCCGGAACAGATGGTGTTTATTTGCTCCCCCGCCGAGCAAATTAGGCACAAGGCCGATTTTTAATGTGAGGAGTGAAGGGAGGGGGAAGGGAAAAAGGGGACCAGCTCCTGAGAGGTGGGAAATGGGAGCTGGTTAATGGTCAGGCATGTGGGGTTGCCCCCACATCTGGTCTTTGCTAGTCATAGCTAGTCATAGCTTGCAGCATCTGCCGGAACAGATGGTATTTATTTGCTCCCCCACCGAGCAAATTAGGCACAAGGCCGATTTTTAATGTGAGGAGTGAAGGGAGGGGGAAGGGAAAAAGGGGACCAGCTCCCGAGAGGTGGGAAATGGGAGCTGGTTAAAGGTCAGGCATGTGGGGTTGCCCCCACATCTGGTCTTTGCTAGTCATAGCTAGTCCTAGCAAGTCATAGCTTGCAGTATCTGCCGGAACAGATGGTATTTATTTGCTCCCCCACTGAGCAACTTAGGCACAAGGCCTTTTTTTATGTGAGGTAAAAACCAGCTCCCCTAAAAGGGGTCACTCTGGTTACCAAAAATAATAATTGTCCCAGTATAGAGGGTTTCCCCTCCATTGACTGGTACAAATTATCTTAAGTGCAGCATCTGCCGGAACAGATGGTGTTTATTTGCTCCCCCACCGAGCAAATTAGGCACAAGGCCGATTTTTAATGTGAGGAGTGAAGGGAGGGGGAAGGGAAAAAGGGGACCAGCTCCCGAGAGGTGGGAAATGGGAGCTGGTTAATGGTCAGGCATGTGGGGTTGCCCCCACATCTGGTCTTTGCTAGTCATAGCTAGTCATAGCTTGCAGCATCTGCCGGAACAGATGGTATTTATTTGCTCCCCCACCGAGCAAATTAGGCACAAGGCCGATTTTTAATGTGAGGAGTGAAGGGAGGGGAAGGGAAAAAGGGGACCAGCTTCCGAGAGGTGGGAAATGGGAGCTGGTTAAAGGTCAAGCATGTGGGGTTGCCCCCACATCTGGTCTTTGCTAGTCATAGCTAGTCATAGCTTGCAGCATCTGCCGGAACAGATGGTATTTATTTGCTCCCCCACCGAGCAAATTAGGTACAAGGCCGATTTTTAATGTGAGGAGTGAAGGGAGGGGAAAGGGAAAAAGGGGACCAGCTCCCGAGAGGTGGGAAATGGGAGCTGGTTAATGGTCAGGCATGTGGGGTTGCCCCCACATCTGGTCTTTGCTAGTCATAGCTAGTCCTAGCAAGTCATAGCTTGCAGTATCTGCCGGAACAGATGGTATTTATTTGCTCCCCCACTGAGCAAATTAGGCACAAGGCCGTTTTTAATGTGAGGTAAAAACCAGCTCCCCTAAAAGTAGGCAAAAAGGGGTCACTCTGGTTACCAAAAATAATAATTGTCCCAGTATAGAGGGTTTCCCCTCCATTGACTGGTACAAATTATCTTAAGTGCAGCATCTGCCGGAACAGATGGTGTTTATTTGCTCCCCCGCCGAGCAAATTAGGCACAAGGCCGATTTTTAATGTGAGGAGTGAAGGGAGGGGGAAGGGAAAAAGGGGACCAGCTCCCGAGAGGTGGGAAATGGGAGCTGGTTAATGGTCAGGCATGTGGGGTTGCCCCCACATCTGGTCTTTGCTAGTCATAGCTAGTCATAGCTTGCAGCATCTGCCGGAACAGATGGTATTTATTTGCTCCCCCACCGAGCAAATTAGGCACAAGGCCGATTTTTAATGTGAGGAGTGAAGGGAGGGGGAAGGGAAAAAGGGGACCAGCTCCCGAGAGGTGGGAAATGGGAGCTGGTTAAAGGTCAGGCATGTGGGGTTGCCCCCACATCTGGTCTTTGCTAGTCATAGCTAGTCCTAGCAAGTCATAGCTTGCAGTATCTGCCGGAACAGATGGTATTTATTTGCTCCCCCACTGAGCAACTTAGGCACAAGGCCGTTTTTAATGTGAGGTAAAAACCAGCTCCCCTAAAAGGGGTCACTCTGGTTACCAAAAATAATAATTGTCCCAGTATAGAGGGTTTCCCCTCCATTGACTGGTACAAATTATCTTAAGTGCAGCATCTGCCGGAACAGATGGTGTTTATTTGCTCCCCCACCCAGCAAATTAGGCACAAGGCCGATTTTTAATGTGAGGAGTGAAGGGAGGGGGAAGGGAAAAAGGGGACCAGCTCCCGAGAGGTGGGAAATGGGAGCTGGTTAATGGTCAGGCATGTGGGGTTGCCCCCACATCTGGTCTTTGCTAGTCATAGCTAGTCATAGCTTGCAGCATCTGCCGGAACAGATGGTATTTATTTGCTCCCCCACCGAGCAAATTAGGCACAAGGCCGATTTTTAATGTGAGGAGTGAAGGGAGGGGAAGGGAAAAAGGGGACCAGCTCCCGAGAGGTGGGAAATGGGAGCTGGTTAAAGGTCAAGCATGTGGGGTTGCCCCCACATCTGGTCTTTGCTAGTCATAGCTAGTCATAGCTTGCAGCATCTGCCGGAACAGATGGTATTTATTTGCTCCCCCACCGAGCAAATTAGGTACAAGGCCGATTTTTAATGTGAGGAGTGAAGGGAGGGGAAAGGGAAAAAGGGGACCAGCTCCCGAGAGGTGGGAAATGGGAGCTGGTTAATGGTCAGGCATTTGGGGTTGCCCCCACATCTGGTCTTTGCTAGTCATAGCTAGTCCTAGCAAGTCATAGCTTGCAGTATCTGCCGGAACAGATGGTATTTATTTGCTCCCCCACTGAGCAAATTAGGCACAAGGCCGTTTTTAATGTGAGGTAAAAACCAGCTCCCCTAAAAGTAGGCAAAAAGGGGTCACTCTGGTTACCAAAAATAATAATTGTCCCAGTATAGAGGGTTTCCCCTCCATTGACTGGTACAAATTATCTTAAGTGCAGAATCTGCCGGAACAGATGGTGTTTATTTGCTCCCCCACCGAGCAAATTAGGCACAAGGCCGATTTTTAATGTGAGGAGTGAAGGGAGGGAGAAGGGAAAAAGGGGACCAGCTCCCGAGAGGTGGGAAATGGGAGCTGGTTAATGGTCAGGCATGTGGGGTTGCCCCCACATCTGGTCTTTGCTAGTCATAGCTAGTCATAGCTTGCAGCATCTGCCGGAACAGATGGTATTTATTTGCTCCCCCACCGAGCAAATTAGGCACAAGGCCGATTTTTAATGTGAGGAGTGAAGGGAGGGGGAAGGGAAAAAGGGGACCAGCTCCCGAGAGGTGGGAAATGGGAGCTGGTTAAAGGTCAGGCATGTGGGGTTGCCCCCACATCTGGTCTTTGCTAGTCATAGCTAGTCCTAGCAAGTCATAGCTTGCAGTATCTGCCGGAACAGATGGTATTTATTTGCTCCCCCACCGAGCAAATTAGGCACAAGGCCGATTTTTAATGTGAGGAGTGAAGGGAGGGGGAAGGGAAAAAGGGGACCAGCTCCCGAGAGGTGGGAAATGGGAGCTGGTTAAAGGTCAGGCATGTGGGGTTGCCCCCACATCTGGTCTTTGCTAGTCATAGCTAGTCCTAGCAAGTCATAGCTTGCAGTATCTGCCGGAACAGATGGTATTTATTTGCTCCCCCACTGAGCAACTTAGGCACAAGGCCGTTTTTAATGTGAGGTAAAAACCAGCTCCCCTAAAAGGGGTCACTCTGGTTACCAAAAATAATAATTGTCCCAGTATAGAGGGTTTCCCCTCCATTGACTGGTACAAATTATCTTAAGTGCAGCATCTGCCGGAACAGATGGTGTTTATTTGCTCCCCCACCGAGCAAATTAGGCACAAGGCCGATTTTTAATGTGAGGAGTGAAGGGAGGGGGAAGGGAAAAAGGGGACCAGCTCCCGAGAGGTGGGAAATGGGAGCTGGTTAATGGTCAGGCATGTGGGGTTGCCCCCACATCTGGTCTTTGCTAGTCATAGCTAGTCATAGCTTGCAGCATCTGCCGGAACAGATGGTATTTATTTGCTCCCCCACCGAGCAAATTAGGCACAAGGCCGATTTTTAATGTGAGGAGTGAAGGGAGGGGAAGGGAAAAAGGGGACCAGCTCCCGAGAGGTGGGAAATGGGAGCTGGTTAAAGGTCAAGCATGTGGGGTTGCCCCCACATCTGGTCTTTGCTAGTCATAGCTAGTCATAGCTTGCAGCATCTGCCGGAACAGATGGTATTTATTTGCTCCCCCACCGAGCAAATTAGGTACAAGGCCGATTTTTAATGTGAGGAGTGAAGGGAGGGGAAAGGGAAAAAGGGGACCAGCTCCCGAGAGGTGGGAAATGGGAGCTGGTTAATGGTCAGGCATTTGGGGTTGCCCCCACATCTGGTCTTTGCTAGTCATAGCTAGTCCTAGCAAGTCATAGCTTGCAGTATCTGCCGGAACAGATGGTATTTATTTGCTCCCCCACTGAGCAAATTAGGCACAAGGCCGTTTTTAATGTGAGGTAAAAACCAGCTCCCCTAAAAGTAGGCAAAAAGGGGTCACTCTGGTTACCAAAAATAATAATTGTCCCAGTATAGAGGGTTTCCCCTCCATTGACTGGTACAAATTATCTTAAGTGCAGAATCTGCCGGAACAGATGGTGTTTATTTGCTCCCCCACCGAGCAAATTAGGCACAAGGCCGATTTTTAATGTGAGGAGTGAAGGGAGGGAGAAGGGAAAAAGGGGACCAGCTCCCGAGAGGTGGGAAATGGGAGCTGGTTAATGGTCAGGCATGTGGGGTTGCCCCCACATCTGGTCTTTGCTAGTCATAGCTAGTCATAGCTTGCAGCATCTGCCGGAACAGATGGTATTTATTTGCTCCCCCACCGAGCAAATTAGGCACAAGGCCGATTTTTAATGTGAGGAGTGAAGGGAGGGGGAAGGGAAAAAGGGGACCAGCTCCCGAGAGGTGGGAAATGGGAGCTGGTTAAAGGTCAGGCATGTGGGGTTGCCCCCACATCTGGTCTTTGCTAGTCATAGCTAGTCCTAGCAAGTCATAGCTTGCAGTATCTGCCGGAACAGATTGTATTTATTTGCTCCCCCACTGAGCAACTTAGGCACAAGGCCGTTTTTAATGTGAGGTTAAAACCAGCTCCCCTAAAAGGGGTCACTCTGGTTACCAAAAATAATAATTGTCCCAGTATAGAGGGTTTCCCCTCCATTGACTGGTACAAATTATCTTAAGTGCAGCATCTGCCGGAACAGATGGTGTTTATTTGCTCCCCCACCGAGCAAATTAGGCACAAGGCCGATTTTTAATGTGAGGAGTGAAGGGAGGGGGAAGGGAAAAAGGGGACCAGCTCCCGAGAGGTGGGAAATGGGAGCTGGTTAATGGTCAGGCATGTGGGGTTGCCCCCACATCTGGTCTTTGCTAGTCATAGCTAGTCATAGCTTGCAGCATCTGCCGGAACAGATGGTATTTATTTGCTCCCCCACCGAGCAAATTAGGCACAAGGCCGATTTTTAATGTGAGGAGTGAAGGGAGGGGGAAGGGAAAAAGGGGACCAGCTCCCGAGAGGTGGGAAATGGGAGCTGGTTAATTGTCAGGCATGTGGGGTTGCCCCCACATCTGGTCTTTGCTAGTCATAGCTTGCAGTATCTGCCGGAACAGATGGTATTTATTTGCTCCCCCACTGAGCAAATTAGGCACAAGGCCGTTTTTAATGTGAGGTAAAAACCAGCTCCCCTAAAAGTAGGCAAAAAGGGGTCACTCTGGTTACCAAAAATAATAATTGTCCCAGTATAGAGGGTTTCCCCTCCATTGACTGGTACAAATTATCTTAAGTGCAGCATTTGCCGGAACAGATGGTATTTATTTGCTCCCCCACTGAGCAAATTAGGCACAAGGCCGTTTTTAATGTGAGGTAAAAACCAGCTCCCCTAAAAGGGGTCACTCTGGTTACCAAAAATAATAATTGTCCCAGTATAGAGGGTTTCCCCTCCATTGACTGGTACAAATTATCTTAAGTGCAGCATTTGCCGGAACAGATGGTATTTATTTGCTCCCCCACTGAGCAAATTAGGCACAAGGCCGTTTTTAATGTGAGGTAAAAACCAGCTCCCCTAAAAGGGGTCACTCTGGTTACCAAAAATAATAATTGTCCCAGTATAGAGGGTTTCCCCTCCATTGACTGGTACAAATTATCTTAAGTGCAGCATCTGCCGGAACAGATACTACACTTTGATCCCGGACCGAAGGCCAAGAACAACATACGTCTGGTTATTATTAGAATTCTGTTCGTGTTAGTATATTAGTGTTGAACTTTTGTAGACAAGCACCACACCAACTGTAAAATGGCTTTTGCCTCGCCAATCATATGCAGTGCGTCCACGCGTCATTGACCCACTTTTGTAAACTTTCTTTAGACAGGTTAGAATTAATTTGGTGCTAGTGTTAGGGTTAAAGTTCTCGACGTACAAAATACAGAATGAATGCCGCTGTGGATCGCATTGCGTTATGGTGTGAAGTTTCAGTTGTGGTAGAAATAGAAGAGAAATGATTAGACGTTTTTATGTTGATTTCTTTCTGTTTTTAGGTTACAAATTAGGGCGGGAAAATGTGATAGCATTTTCATTGATATTTCATTTCCAACCTAAGATAAGAATTCTAAACTTTAATTCTATTAGACTTTTTTCAAATCATATATCAAAAATCATATTTATTTGTGTACTTGAAATGTATCAACTAATAGTCCTCATCGACACTTGGTAAGACAGCAACTTGTGTTGAATGGATTTCAGGATTAACCTCACAATGTTATGTAAAATTACACTATGAATATTTTTGTATTTATGTGTCCATACACCTCCATACAAAAATGTTTCTAGTGTTATTTTGTGAAATATAGATATCCTGCTGATCCAGGGCGTATCTACAGTATCTTTTGGACAGTTTAAATCACTTGTAGCTTAAAATATATTTTTAAAAAATATCCGGTGAAATATTTTGTAAAAAAAAACATTTCCTTGTATTTTCTTATTTGGTTGTTTAGCTTTTTTTTCTTTTTGGCCGGGGAATTTCTCTGCCTTTCCGTTCTTGAATTTGTATAAAGTTTTCAAAATTTATTTATTTCAATTTAAAGGAATGTTGTTATTGTTGTTGTCTGTGGCGGTGGTGTATTTTGGCGAATCTTTTAAGTTATTCCATGTATTATGCTTTGCGTTTCAGTTAAATTTTATTAAAAAAAAAGCCGTGTCCTAAATCTTTGCCTATAATGATAAGTAAGGGCAGCAAACCAAGCAGCCAATCAAAATATGTACACTATCTTCTACTAGGGTTGCTACGTTCTTTGTCTTTTCCTATATCATTATGTCAGATTTAGCAGTTCCGTTTTATCAGAACGTAACTGTGTGCATTGCATATTCGGGTTTAACTGACTTCCTCCAATAGAGGAAGTTTTATGGGAGTATAAAATTCACAAGCCGTCGCTAGTCGCATGTATATCCCCGTTAGAGAAGATGACGACGTTAGGCTTTTCCAACTCTTGCAGGGAGGTGTCGACGTTCTCTTACATACAGCACCTCGAATTCCCAAATTGGTCACCTATTTTAGTAATAACCAGGCTCAACGTTGCTTAACTTCGGGAACCGATATGTCAACGTGATTATGCCGTATATTTTCATAGTGGATGCTGTATGACTTATATCCAACTATTCTTTTTGGTATATGTTCCCAGAACTTGCTGCTGCGTTCGATATTCAACTTTTTACAGATTCAGTGGAGGTATTTACACACTCCATTGTGTCGCATTTTATAGTATCCATCCCCGACCAGAATCATAAAACTGGATGTCACACTCTACAATTCTATGGGACAGAATCTGGACTTGTTGTCATTACTGGGACAAATAATCTTCTTAAAAGCATTGCTTATCGAACCTTAATCTTGGCCAGATATTATCATCCTTACTTGATAATAGTGAAGCGACTCTCTTTGTAATCAGTCTGCAAAACCTTCCCGATATATATTCTTGGCATGTTCACTAAGAAAATCCTCTGCACGCTATTTCTTTTGCCCATTCGTCTAGTTTTCTGCAATCGAACGTCTTGGTGCATTTTTGGCGACTCTTTTGGAATATTTCTGTGGCAAGCTTTTTTCACATGTAAGATAGTCTTATCCAACATGTTTAGTCATAATAACACGTGAGCAAATCAAACCCAATCAAAACAGCAGGATGATTTTTGACGTCGCCATTTTGGTTGGTTACAAAATTCTAGTACATGAGGTTTTAGTTAAACTATTTGCTTTTCGCATGCGACTGATTTATTTTCAGTATATTTGCCTTCTGCATGCGTTTACTTTTCTTTGTCTTTTTTCCTTCTGCCTGTGTAGTTAATGATCTAATGATACGTTCGGAATTAGTTGAAATCATTTCGAAAAATGACTGACAAAAATGACGCCTGGTTTTAATTCAAATTACAAACCAAAATGCCCGAAGGAAGTGATATAATGGTTCAGCTGGTTTGCCACGAATGTGGAAGTTTCTAGGAAATATGAAATTTACAAGTGGTTTCCAGTCGCAATTAAACCCTATTCAGTCGAAATCATTCGTGATAATTTTTGCAGTTTTTTTTTAAAGAGAGGTGTAGCCATCTTCTCATATACAGCGCACGACATTTCAAAATGGTCACTTGCCTGGTGCTGACTTGGCTTAACGTTGCTTAACTTTAATAATCTGTTGAGAACTGTGCATCAATGCGATTATTTCAAATCGTTATGTGACAGTTTGTGAGGAATATTAAACTAAAATTATTACAATTCTTTTCTCGGTTATTTTTCAATGGCATTAATTAAATAGTGTAATCTTTTCACAAACAAGCGTTAAACGAAGGAAAGCACATAAAGTTTTCACACGAACGCGTTACTTGTGCGCATGCGCTTTATCGCTATTGCGACCAAGAAAAACAAATAAATTAATAAAAGACTTTTTTATGTAGTGCGCGGTCACTTGTTTCACTCTTTGATTGTCGTATTTCTATATCTGTGTGATTACGTCATTTCGTGACTGTTGATCAACTTATTAAGTAAGACTAATAGAACCTATGCATGAAAAATAGAAATTGTTGCAGTTTCAAAGGTTTTATTGGGAGGAGAAAGTTCGTTTAGGAGGGGAGAGACTAAAACTAATTCTTTCTTACTTAATATTCTTATTTAGCCTTTAAAGTAGCCGACGAATGAACAGAGTCTCGAGGACATTTATTAAGATTTCTATATTGTCGGGGGCGTCTTATTTGACCGCTTTCTCGATTTGAATTTCTAGAATCTTTGCCCTGTAATTTCTATCTGATAATTCGACATTTGCATTTCTTACGTGTTTAATTTTGAACCATCGCATTCGTCACAGTAGATTATGGATTATTCTGATATGGATTTCACTATCACAAAGTTTCAACTCAAGAATCTATACAGAATTTTTAAATGAATACTTTATTTAATCTATGGGAGTAGATTGTTCTCATTCTGTCACCCATAACTGGATATACAAGGTGTTTTCAATAAGTTTCCAACCTTTTTTCTGTATGAGCACGTTTATTTATAGCACACACATGAAACTCTAGTCCTCTTCGAACTAATCCTCTCCGGCAGCAGTGCACTTGTTGCACCGTTCCAACAACTTCTTGAATGCCCCACGAAAATCCTCTTGTGCGTCCGTGTCAATGATTCTCGTTACAGCGTCTCTCATCTCCTCAGTTGTTTCATAACGACATTCTCTGAGGTTTTCCTTGGGTTTAGGGAATAACCAAAAGTCACATGGAGCAAAGTTTGAACTATAGGGAGGATGAGGAATTATCTGGATGCCCATCATTGTCAAATAGTCAGTGACAAGGATGGAGTTGTAGACTGGTGCATTGGGACAAATTTTGCGCACATCTTTTACATCTTCATTTCCTTGCGAATAATTGGATGTACAGTTCCCACACTGTTATCAAACTGTGCACTTATTGTTTCTATAGAGACACGACGGTCCTTATCTATGAAATTCTTTATTTGGCCAATCATCCCTAGTGTTCTGACTTTCTTACTCTTCCCACACCTCTCCTCAACCGTCAGAGACTCCTTGAATCTCTTAAATCACCCAGAAACTTATGGTCGATTCATACAAGATGGTCCAAAAGCAGTCTGAAGCATTCCATACGTTTCTTTTGTATTTTTTCCTAAAACAGAATTTTATTGCATCTTGTTCTTGTAAAGTGTCCTCACGTCCAGATTGCATTTTTGAAATTCAACAGCTGTGACAATCGGGCTTTAGTAGGGCGTATTCCAATTCTTGCTGAACCTGTTCCTTTGAACCTGGAATCATAAAAATTGGTTAGTCATCTCATAAGATGTATAGCAATAACATACTGAATTTTCAAGAGTATACGACAATTTTAAATGCTTGTACAAAACAGTCTGGAAACTTAATGGAGGTACTTTGTAAGTATTAATTATTACTCTATTCTTGGTATAATCATTACTCTATTGTTGGTATAATTATTACTCTATTCTTGGTATAATTATTATTCTATTCTTGGTATAATCATTACTCTATTGTTGGTATAATTATTACTCTATTCTTGGTATAATTATTACTCTATCCTTGGTATAATTATTATTCTATTCTTGGTATAATCATTACTCTATTGTTGGTATAATTATTACTCTATTCTTGGTATAATTATTATTCTATTGTTGGTATAAGTATTACTCTATTCTTGGTATAATTATTACTCTATTCTTGGTATAATCATTACTCTATTGTTGGTATAAGTATTACTCTATTCTTGGTATAATTATTATTCTATCCTTGGTATAACTCGATTGCTTTCCCGATGCCGTTATCTGCTGTGCATGTGACAAAGTTTACATTTCTCGACCATAGTTAACAGAACGAGAACAATTTAGCCTTTTAACTAGAATAAATAACGAGTCAATTCTGTTTATCGCTAAGTTATCCTGACATGTACTTGATGTAACCCTAGCTAAAATTCATACTAGTTAATATAATTACTTGTGAAAGTTTGGCGAGGGGGGCATAGACTGAAGTCCCCCTCGCCAAACTTTCACAAGAAAAAATCGTCTATCTGAAAACACTCTGGCCCTTGAGAAGTGGTGATGCCTATGTAAACAAAAAATCAAGCTATGAATTAATTTGCGCATGCGCAAAAGTAATAGAAATATGTCGGCAAGTTGAATCGAATATTTAGCATTTCAACCAACCGATATATTTATGTACATGTTATTCATCCTACAAACAAATGAACCATCCTTGGTGTATTAGTATTATTTCCTGGTAATATCAGTTTTATGCGACGAGTAGTTTAAGGGTTTATCGGTTAAATATTTTCACACAGACACGCACACACACATACATGTTTACATCTATTGTTTTGGAGAAAGACTTATTTTAAGTTCGCTATTTTCGGTTTTAGATACATCATCATCATTTTGCATCAGTCAAGATGATGGAGTAAAGTCCATCATCTTTTCATATGATGTCGATCTTGATTGCATATACTGGAAATCATATATATGTATATTACAATAGAAAAATGCAAGCAAGAATTTATATTTTTTTAAAAATCAATTAAACATTATGTAATTAATTCTAAATGCTGCAATATTTTAAGTTATTAATTTATTACATTTTCTACTAGAATATCTTGTCCTTTTCTTTTCCAGTTTTAACAACTTGTCCTTTTCTTTTCCATGTTTCATATTAACTTTCATGCTCGCATTTTTCTATTGCAATCCATGATTTTTGCAGGCTTCCTGTAACTGCACTTGTTCTTTGTTTAAATACAGTTTTATTTTTTGGCCAAATAAACATAACGTACACATATGTAATTACAATATACGGCACTCGTCTGCTTTCATTCTCTCTGTTTCACTTGTTACTTCTCTTTTCTCGATAGCAGTGAATTAGTAGCAACACTAGTCGCTGAAGCAACGTGTTTGCTATGGAAACCAGTCATAAAAAACGTCGCTCACTTCCTTACAGATTTTTTTTACGATTTTGAACACCAGTAAATTCATCATAACTTTTGTTTTACTGAACGAAAATTAAAAAAAAAAAATGTTCATAATGTAACTGAGAAGGTGATCTATAAACTGTAATAATTGTTTGGAATTTAGCCGAAAAAATGAGTAAGTGGTGAGGCTTTAAAGCAGTTTTAAATGACTAAAACTTCCACTTAACTATGTATTCAAACACTACCGTGTTCTTTGCGTAAACAAATCGAGCTTAGGTATTCGGACGATGTCCAAACATCGTTAATTCACTGCCGATTAGCGTAATGGTTTGAAGACTTTACTGTTGTACGGGCGGTCAGGTTTCGATCCTGACTTAAGGTAGTTGCCCGTCTAGCCGCACTGATGAGCTATGATACAGCGAAACAGTACTGTATGTGGATGACTGTCACATCTACCATTTGAAAAGGGGAATTTTTCCCGAAATATAATGGATATTGTCACAGACATAACAAGTAAAACATTTATACTTAATACAATTGAATAAATATATGTATATATAGACATATATGTATGTACTTTTGATTTGTAAATCGCCACTTCTTTCCGTCTTCTCTTATCAACACCGATTATATCTCATTTCTCGCATTGTGATAGCCTTCTAAATCTCTACTACATACCTATCCCACACAATGCTTGAAGCAAACCACACACACACACACACACACACACACACACACATATATATATATATATATATATATATATATATATATATATATATATATACATTGACACCGGTTCCCGCTAGATCACCGAAGTTAAGCAACGGTGAACCAGGTCAGTACTTAATGAGTGACCATTCGGGATTTCCCGTTGGTGTATGACGTCTTCTTGCCACTGGACTCAAACAGTGCCGATTCAGGAGAGGTCCGGTTGGGGGATTGCGCAATTACAATTACACGCGGCGCTGCCACTACAGGAGGTATCCTTTGTCTTTCGAGGCTTTACAGAGGCATGATATTGAAGATAAAGAGAACTGACCTGACCTTCCACCTACATACAGAACCTTGGTAGTCCTAAATAGTCACCCATCTGGTATTGGCCAGGTTCAATGATGGATTAACTTCTGACGAGAACCGGTGTGTCAACGTGATTGCGTTATACAGTAAATATTGGTTATTCTGAATATTTAATGACTAGGGGGGGGGCTTCGCCCGGACGTAAAATACGCTTAAATATCATATTTTGATTTGTCCAGATTTCGTATATATTGTTATAAAGTCGTAATTTCAAAAGTAAAAAAAAATAAGTACTAGGGTGCCATCAGCTAGAATCGAAACCGAAGCATTCAAAGCTGGTAACGTTACCACTGTACCAGGTTTATACCTATATAAACAGATTAAAAATTAAAAATAAACTAAGATGAGTTTACAAAATGTAAAACGATTTTTTTTTTTAATTCTGGCAAATTCTTAACCTCTTAAAACTATTTCAACCGGCTAAAGACCTATAAAACAACGGTCAGTAAAAAAAAAAAAATCTAATCATTTTAGGCACCTAGTGCCGCTTTGCGACTTTTAGTTTCGGTGGAGATAGAGTTTGAAAATATGGAAACAGACAGACAGGCAGACAAACAGACACACATATAGCTGTTTATATATCAGATTAGACATACGGCGGCCATGATTAAGTTAATACTTCCTATTTTACCGGCGTGACTTTTAAACACATCTAAAATAATAAATCTGGGGTGAAATTGTTAAAGATTAGGCGAGGGGCATTGCACATTGGAAAAGCGATCACATTATTGGTTTGGCGCGTCTAGCATATTCGGATCACGGAGATGCTTATCCGAAATATGAACAAATGTGTCCGCCACTCATAAGACCTCAGACATTAGCTTTTGGTCGCCACCACAATCCTAGCATTTTACTCCCGATATCGCAGCAACCTCCCTAACATTCTATTACTCAATCTCTGTCTCTCCGTCTCTCTCTCTTTCTCTCTCTCTCTCTCTTTCTATCTATCTCATTTTTTTCTACTCTCTCTGCCTTTCTCTCTTCTTTTTTCTTCTTCCCTCACTTTGTTTATTATTATTTGACAAACCGACTTTTATATGCTGTTTTTTTATGTTCTATTTTTCTCACATTTTCCTATATTTCTCCCGCTTTTTCTCTCTATACCCGCCACGCGCCATTTTATTTTATTTTCTTCTTCTCCGATCGTCTTCCTGTCTTGATTGTATTTGTTGTTTGATTCGTTACTTTATCCCCCCCCTTTCTCTCTACTTATCTCTTTCTCTTTCTTGCCCTCTCTCTCTTTTTCTATCTCTCTATTTATCTCCCTCGCCTTATCGCTCTTTCTCCCTTTGTTTACTGTCATTTCATCATCCATGTTCTTCTATAATATAAACGGCAAAAATCTGTTTAAATGTATGTATGTATGTATGTATGTATGTATGTATGTATGTCTGTATGCATGTATGTATGTTTTTATGTTTCGCAAAAACTTTCGACAGAGGCCACGTATTTTCACGAGATCGGTTTCACTTTGAAGGTCAACCCTTCGGACGGCAAATATCGAAAAATTGTCCAAAGTCATTAATTCGTTCACCCTCAGCTAAGCACTTTCCTACAGGGAGGGGTAGCAAAAAATCGTTTCTTCATGACAATTAAACCAAACACGCATGCGCAAAAAACGTTCTTTCTTGAATTACTTTAAATATAAAAAAAAACATTTAATTTCGCCCACGCGATCATAGACTAGCCTATATAGTAGCGACTCCGTTATCTTAATATTGCACGTTCGAGCCGACATATCAGATATGTCTTTTTTTCGACTTTTAAAGTTTTAATATTTAAATAGGTTATTTATGCCATTTTTTTCGTTCGTTTTTTTTTCTATCACGTTCGCTGTCTTTTTTTGTTTTTGTTTTTCCGATTTTTTTAAAGAAATTTTAGCATCGTTCGCTTATTCTTTATTTTGCATCACGTTCGCTGTTTTTTTATATAAAATTTAAACAGGGTTATTACTATTATTATTATTTTCACTTTTGTTTTGATTTACCCCCCCACACACACACACCTCCAAACACCCGGGCCACGCCGAATACCCAGCTAGTATTTATAAAAACGAAGAATCCCTATATGACTCCATATTCGCTCCTCACCTCTATCTTTCTTTTCCCCTTCTCTCTTTCTTTCCCTCCTCTCTCTTTTCCTCTCTCTAGTTATGGTCAAGACTGTGTTCTTTTGACTTCTGGTTGGTTGGTTGGTTGGTTTACGGCATATCTATCCTTTTCGAGTTATTTAATGCCGAATCCAAAGATTTTGAAGAAAATTTTTTCAATAGAATATTTGTTGTTTTCAAGTCGGTTTCTATTTAACCCATAGTTGGGACCCTAACAGGTACCACCACTCCGGATCAGAGTGTACCTGGGAGCTATGCCAATTAAAGAGTGGCTCCACGCTCCGCAAAGCCCAAAAGCTGGGGCCTCACCACTGGATATAGTTTAAGGTCATATTCAGGACCATTGACTTCTGGTGTATGCTCCTTAAACGCGGCATAATCACGTTGACATACTGGTTCTCGTTAGATCACCGAAGTTAAACCACAACGAGCCTGGCCAGTACCAGATGGGTGATCATTTTGGAAGGCTAGGTGCTGCATGTACTGCGCCGAGTCGTAGAAATTTCCAGGTGGATATCTGAGGGGGGCGTGTTTAACTCACTGGGAGAGATACAACCCCGAATCAAGACGGAAAGCAACGGAAACTACCGAATTTACTCGTCTTCTCGCGATGACCATGACTCTAGAATTTGGAGAGCCATGGTCGCCGATACTGTTAAAACGGAAGCGCCGCTGATGATGATAACAGACAGGATGACGATAACAAGCAAAATATGGTCCTTTCTCATTGATGATTATCTTGGGGTGACGGTAGGCTAATGATTAACGACACGGACTGTCCCAAGTTCGAATTCAGTTCGTTCCACAAAAAAATGAAGATGTTTGCAACCTTGTGAAATACTAGATGTGTTTTAGAAAAAAAAATATGTCTGGAAAAATATCGGGGAAACCAATGCCAACAATAGAATATTGGGATTCATACGATATGATGATGGTGAGTTCTTTTTTTCTCTCTCAAATATCATGAAAGCATCTCTTTTTCCATATTAAGAATGGCTTTCTTGTCCGCTTGATCATGTATAATTATACAATAAAAATGGATAACAGGAACCGGAAGACAAGAACAGAAGACAATCTTGACTATACCCTCCCTCTCTCTCTCTCTCTCTCTCTCACACACACACACACACACACACTTCCCTCTATTTCTTTCTTTCTCTCTTTCTCGTTCTTTTTCGTTTATTTGGTTTTGCCTTTTTTATTATCCTTGGTGCACATTAAAAAGATCAGAAATTATTATTTGGCATATTACCATAAATTCCGCTTTTTTTTTTTCTGTCTGTCTCTCTTTCTGCCTAATAATTTGTCTCTATCTCATTCTTCCTCTTTTTGTCTCTATCTCTGTCTCTGTCGCTCTCTGTCTCTGTCTCTCTGTCTCTCTGTCTCTCTCTCTCTCTCTCTCTGTATTTATCTATGTCTAATCGTTCTCTCTGTCCCCCCTCTCTTTCTCATTTCATCTATTTCTCACATTCTCTTCATTGTTTTATACTTTTGTCTCTTCCTTTTTAGATGTCAACATTCTCTTTTATTTTCTCTCCGTCTCTTTCTGTCTGTCTGTCCGCCTCCCGCCTCTCTCTCACTGTCTTCCTGTCTCTAGTGAAACATCTCGTTTTCTCTCCACCCCTATCTCCCCAATCGTTTGGTATACCACAGAAACTTCCGTTATCCTTGGCGCATATTAAAAAGTATTAATTTCTCCATATCTCCTTCTCCTTCTCCCCTCTCTTACTCTCTCTCTCTCTCTTTCTCTTTGTCTACGTCTCGTCGTTCTCGGTTTGTAACCCCCTCCATCTCATTTCCCATTTCCTCTTTTTAGATGTCGGCATTCTCTTTTATTTTCTCTCTGTCTGTCACTGTCTGTCTGCCGGTCCCCCCCTCTCTTTCTCTCTCTATCTCCCTGTCTCTAACTCCCCCATCTCTCTTTCTTTCCAGCTCTATCTACCCCATTGTTTGGTATACCACAGAAACTTCCGCTCTACGAATATTTCTTCTCTCTCCTCTTCCCTCCTTTTCTCTCTCTCTCTCTCTCTCTCTTGCATTGTCTTTTCTTTTTCTTCTAAATCTCACTTTAATTCCATAGCTATTAATCGACACACATCGTTTAAATCTCATAAGTTTAGTGATGTTATCTGCCCGACAAATAAGGTCGGTGCGATGGAAGGATAGATAAGATACGGAACGGAGCGATGTATATAAGGAAAAGGAGAGGAGTGATCTACATAAAGAGAGAGGGTAGAGAAAAGACGAGGTAGAAAGCGATAGAAGGGTAGAACTGAGTGGGGAAGAGAAATACAGGAAAGATCGATACAAGCCAGGAAGATGAGAGAGAGTGAGAAAGAAAGCGAGGAAAATAGGGGAAGTAGGAGAGAGAGAGAGAGAGAAGAGAGGAGAGTGAAAGTAAGAGGAGACAGGGAAAAGAGAGATGGGGAAAAAGGGGTGGAAAGAGAAAGAGAGATGGAGAACGGGAGAAATATAGAGGGTCAGAAAAGACGATGTAGAAAGTGAAAGACAGAATTAAGGGAGAGGGAGTTAAATACAATCATGAGATGAACATTAGAGAAAGAGAGAGAAGAGAGAAGGAATGATAAATAGAGGGAGAAGAAGGAAAGAAAAGGTGGGAGAGGGAGGTGACGAGAGAAAGAAAGAAGAGGTAAGAGATAGGAAATGAGGGAGAGAGTGAGAAAAAGAGGTGGAAAGGAAAACAAAAGAGGAAGTGGTAGAAGGAGAGATAGAAGGAAATAGAAAGGATGGAGGAGATAGAGGTGAAGAGAAAGAGAGATGACAGGGGGACAATGAGAGAGAGAGAGAGAGAGAGAGAGAGAGGCAGGAGACGGGAAGACAGACAGAGCGAGAAAATAAAAGTGCAATTTGAAGCAAAAATTAGATAATGTTTATTTAAAACGATCGGACAGTTAGAAAATAAACAGATAGGCATGAAAAACGTAATAGACTTTCTTTTCTTTCATATATTTCCCGGAATTCTGAATAGGATAAAAGTGTAATATGTGTTCTGTTCACAGTATGAAAATACTATTTTTGAAAAAAATTAAATTCGGTGTTGGCAGAGTCGGTCGGATTGAATTACAGTACAAATTGCAGGTTTTTATATTTTGAAAAGTACCTGTTTCCGCTAAATAAAAATGATCTTGGCGTAATTAGCATGTACATAGTCGAAAACCTATAAACATCGTTATTTCCGAGAAAAGTGTACAGGTGCAGTTAAGTTAAAAATGCAACCCCCTCCAAAAAGTTGCAGAAGCAGAAATGACCAAAAGAAGGGAACATAGAACACCCGTAAATACCTTCCTGTAAACTTAAATATGCACGCATTAGCAACACCAAAAAGAAACCCATCTAAAGTGCACAACGTCAAATTGTTTTTTTTTTCTTTTTTCACGTTAATACTTAAATTTCAGCTCGATAAAATCAAAATGTTGGAAAAAATAAGTTTTCTGACTTCCTTAAGTTATATATATATATATATGTATATATATATATATATATATATATATATATATATATATATGCACATCACATAAGCTAGAAAGGGAAAGAGAGAGAGAGAGAGAATTCGCGTAAAAACAAAAAGGTATCTAATGAGATAGAGATAGATGTAGATAGATAGATAGAGAGAGAGAGAGAGAGAGAGAGAGAGAGAGAGAGGCATGCAGTCGGCTTGTCAAAATTGCCCCGTTAGAATGTAAAAGTAGTACACTTAGTTTCGGCAAGCCAGCTGATTTCGCCAGAAAAGGAAGTAGCAATAGTTGGGAATGAAAGATGTAGGGAAGAAGATTGCTACTACTTCAGTCACTAAAAGTCCATGTGTCCGAAAATGACTTTTCAGTTCTGCCAGCGACTTGCACACCCTAAAACAGACATAACACTGAAGACGGTCATTGGTTTGGAAGAAACTAACAGAAACGAAACCCGTATCATCATGGGTATTCATGTGATTAACAAGACCTGCCTTGAACAATAGAGCCCGGTAAAACATCTCAAAGAGCCAAAGATCTCCATGATTCGGCGGCAAGGTTTGGCATTTCCTACATGCTCTCTTGACTCTCGCTCGGACTATCTTGGCTGCTTCAAACTGTTCTGCGCCCCTGTATATCAGTGCCCGCCACTGCTTGCGATCATACGCTAATGACTCCAAACTGTCAACAGGAACATAAAACTCACCAGACTCTCCTTGATGCTATTATCTTTATACACATACATACATACATACACACACACACATGCATACATATATACATACATACATGATGATTGCTGCATCTTTCCAGATGATCGCCGTCACATTGAGTTCTCCCAATCTTGTCGTCCATGACATCTCAGATGACTCTGCACTCACGCCGCAGATTTGCACATCTTGAAGCAGATGTGACATACAAATTGATCAATTTCCACTGAGTTGACTTCTTCTGGAGGTTGAATAGTATTCCTATGAACAATCACATGTCTTCTCAAACCAGCAGTTGACTTGCAAACTTTGCTGTATGTTAAACATATCGTTTGGTTCTGACTAATAGGTGCAAAATTGACCTGAACAAGAGTTTTGTGCGACTTAAATTGGGTGACGTAGCCAGCTTTTGATAAAAGCACTCGTTCACAAGTGTCGCATTTCTAGCTCCGTGTATCATCAATTAAACCGTTGCGAAGCTCTCGTTTCAGATTGCTGTGAGCCTGCTTTCTTTTCTCTAGAGCATCACAACTTTCACGTACAAGCTCTCGCTACTTCGACCTTTGCAGAATAAGTTCTTCCCATGTGTCGATGTCGATTTGTAAGACTTTCAAATTATTCTTTGTAGAGTCCCTGGACCTCTTCCCAGACGTGTGTTGAGGGCGCTTGCCATTTTCCAGCTCCCCGTAAAAATTTGTTTTTGGCAGTCTACAATCTTTCATGCGATCCAGGTGGCCTACCCAACGCATGTGAGATCTGATTACAAGGGTCTCAACACTAGAGCAAAATGCTCTCACAGGGACTTCAGTATCGGGTACTTTTGCTTGCCGCTTGATGTTTAAGATACGTCTCAAGAATTTTATGTGCCTTTGATGCAATGTCCATGTCTCCGATGAATACAAGAGTGTGGTTATCACACAGGTTTTGTAAACGCAGATCTTAGTCCAGTCTGTGATGCCACGATCAGACCACACCCTCTTCTCCAACCTTCCAAAAGCTACAGATGCCTTCTGAATTCGTCTGCGGATTTCAGTGTCGAGACAGCCATCCCTCGACAGAGAACTAACAAGGTACACAAATGAATCAATTACTCCCAGTCTAGCACCACAGACCATGATGTTTGGCTTCACGTATGACTGGCCCGGTGCTGGAGTGAACATCATCTTTGTTTTAGACAGACTGATCCTCAGACCAAAGGCAGTGCAGGAGTCAGCAAAGCTATTCATTATATGATGCATATCAGTCTCAGTGTGCAACAAAAGACAGCATCGTCTGCATACAGTAACTCCTTGACCAAGACATGATGCAGCTTGGATCTGGCATTAAATCTTCTAAGATTAAAAATACGACCTGTGGTTCGAAACTTTAACATGACACCCTTATCGCAATCCCGAAACGCATAAGCATGTAGAGCAGCAAAATATATAGAAAAAAGAATAGGGGCAAGAATATCACCTTGTTTGACACCATTGCAACTTGGATTTCATCAGACAATTTTCCGTTAAGCGAGACTCGAGCTTTCATGTCCCTGTGCAGTTCCTTGAATATTCTAACAAAGGTTGGAGGACACCCTACTTTCTCTAAGATTAATCAGAGAGCGTCCCTGTTGACGATGTCAAATGCTTTGGTTAGATCCACAAACACTTGATACAGCGATATCTGTTGTTCAATGCATTTCTTCTGGACTTGCCAGGCTGAAAAAATCATATCCATAGTTCCTCTGCCAGACCTAAAGACACTTTGTGACTCTGGAACAGCATTAGGACAAACATCCTCCAGTAACTTGTTTAATAGAAGTTGTACGAGAACTTTCCCAACAGCTTCCAAAAGCGTAATCCCCCGGTAGTGGTGACAAACATTCTTCTGTCCCTTTCCTTTAAAATAGGGTCACCAAGACACCATCAATACGATCATGTGGAACAGGAGCACCTTCCCAGATTTCCTCAACAAAACCAAGGATAGCATTAGCAATATTCAAACCTCCAATCCTAAGAAGCTCCACCGGAACACCAGTCAAACCAGGTGCCTTGCCACTGCTGATTTATACGATAGCCAACTGCACCTCAACCAGACAAGGCAAACGATCCATTCTGAATATGATATCACATTGTGGTAGGCTATCTATTGCATTAGCATCTACTGCTGAGGAATTGTAAAACACATCAGTAAAGTGCTCTTGTCATCTTTTCAAGATATTTTCTGGATCCTTAATGACAACAGAACCATCTTTCGACATCAGGGGAAATATCTAAGAGGTAGGAGGACCAAATACTTGGCGCAGGAGTCCATAAAATTCCTTCGAATTTTTTGTGTTGAACGCCTTTTGGATCTGCTCCGTTATATTCATCCACCATTGGTTTTTCATTTTCTTAGCTCAAGTTGTAATGTGGTTTTGACCTATTTGTATTGTCGCAAATTAGTTGTATGATAAGAATGATCTTTCAGCACCAGCAGAATAAACCTGAGTCTCGAAATTCACTCAGTACCATCAAATGCAAGATTATCAAGCTTTTCCGCCATACTCTTTTGAACTTCAGGTAATTTTAACTTGTCGACATCAATACGACCAGGCACCTTAACGCCACTATGACAAACTTTCTTACGGATTCGTAGATTAAACTTTCCTCTCACTAACTTGTGATCGGTGTCACATTCATCATTGCGCATGACACCAACAGTATATGCATCTCGAAGGTCGCATTTTCGAGTTATGATGAGGTCAATTAGGTGACCAGGCTTTGAACGTGGATGTATCCAAGTAGCTTTGTGCTTCAGTTTACGGCGAAAAAAGTGCTGCAGATAGCAAGATTAAATTCTGAACACAGCTCTAGTAGCTTAAGACCATTAGCATTAATGATACCGATACCATAGCGGCCAAACCGACTCCACCATTTAACCGGATACCCTCCGGTTTACCAATCGAGAAGAGAGTGTAGCTTAATGATACCTCTGTATTTGATCTCCTGAGAGACGGGTCTCTGATAGAGCAGCAATATCTATATCAAGTCTCTGTAGCTCTACAGTGACAAGCGCTATCCTGCGCCCTGGACTGTTGGATGACCGTTTATCCAGAAGAGTGCGTACATTCCAGCAGCATAAATTGAATTTTACTCCTTTTTGGAGATAGATTTTTGTTTTCTTCCTGCTTACATGAACCACTGTTAGTCGCAGGAGACTAACCAGTGACAGTATGACAGGCGGTTTTTAGTGCACCTTTTCTAGCACTTTCCCAAGACACTGGGTGAGCAGTGCTCTCCTTGAATAGGACTGCTCAGTCACAGGAACCCCCGCCGGAGTTGGCCTTTGTCACGTGAAGGCACAACAACGATGTTAAGAGATAAAAAATAGATCTCAAGTAACATCTGTACATCGTTGTATTAAAGTGACAAGCGCTTGTACGACACGAGTGCCACTCTCTAAGTCTCCGCAACAATAACCCAGTGACAAGCCATTGCAAGATGACTGGTAATTGATTTGACCTCAGATTTCTCGTAACAGTTGTCCTCTCCTAGAAGGATTGCCCCCACGACTGCTTGCAGGAGCTCCTTCTACCCATGACTGGGACTTAGGTAGCTGGGCACCAGAGCATGGCCCACACGCCGGTGGGTTATGAATGCCGCAGTCAACAGGGCCTAAGCTCCTCTGTAGGTTTCTGTCAGGGTTACCTCGCCCTTAACCTTTTGTTAAAAAACCTTATCCCACAAGGTAGTGGGGATTCAGTTTTCTGGCGCTGAACACTCGTCATTCACCAGAGCTCCGTTAGCATGGAAGAACTCACGACGTGCACGTGGGAATGATTAGATTGGGAGAAGCTATATGTGACGCTAGAGCATCTGTGTGCTTTTAACCTTGATCTCTTCATACATGCATACATACATAATACATACATACATAATACATACATTCATACATACATACATACATACATACATACATACATACATACATACATACATAAATCGGTATCTATTTATCTATCTATCTTATTCTCTGGTCTCTTTATCTTTCTCTCGCTGGAATATCTATCTCTACAATCTCTATCTCAATTTCTCTCTCTATATATATCGATTGTTTTTACTTATTGCGATATCTTGTTCAAACGTAAACAAAACAAAACGTATGTTACTACATTTGATTGTATCTTCTCGTTTTCACTAGAAATCTCGCGCCCTCTCTATCTCCATATATATATATATATAATCGCTTCTCTCTCTCTCTCTCTCTCTCTCTCTCTCTCTCTCTCTCTGTATATATATCTATTTATATATCTATAAGTACACATATATACATATATAACTACATATATACAGAAAGAGTGAGAAGAGAGAGAGAGAGGAAGAGGGAAAGCAATTTACTCTAAGCGGATTAGTAATCGTTTTAGTGTATGTAAAACGATTGCCTCGTGTAGAGGTAGACGCCGTATAGGAGTTAGTCCTGCGCGTTCATTTAAGTTTATAGAATTGTAACGGATCTGACTGATCTAAGCCAATGAGAATAACAGGAATGTATAAGGGAGAATTTATTATTTTTTTCGATTCGGTGAGCGGGAATGTAACGTTCTCGCTATGAGTTTATGAATGAATTACGAAGGGTAAAACTACAATATCTGTACTATGGGTTTGACTAGGAGCGGTAGGAAGACTTTGGATATAGAGGGGGGGATCGGGACTGCTTCCTCTGAAGGTGGTTGCAATATTGATAGTGTAGCTCCTAGAATGTAATTTAGGATTTTATTATAACACCTAAATGTCTGTGAAATGTCGTTATAAAGTTAATAATATGGTGGTTAAAAGGCTAGACATAATAAATTTGTATGTAGCATCTGGTGTTGCAAACCTACAGTATATTGGTCAGAGAGGAATTTCTGTAACATTTATATATTTACGGATATGTTAGAAACAGCGTCTAGGTTTTTACTAATTTCTTATTTGCGATTTTAATAAAAATGTTAATTCCTGAAAATATAAATATAACATTTTTTCCAAACCAAATATGGCGGCAGAAGAGGGATTCCCCAAGTGTGTTTGGTAATTTAATTGTTTTTCTTTATAGGATGTGGCTATAAACACTATAATAAGTGAGTGTCTTTTTTGTATTCTTATGTTTTTGCGAACTTTAAATATCTCCATTTTTCTTGAAAAAATTCCCGATTAGTTTTCTTTTAGGAGCATACATTTGTCTCTGATGAGGTGTTTGGTTATCTTCCGCTATAATGAAACACGTGTAACACGTAATTTATAAAACATGGATAAAATGATATGAATTCGAATTACATACATATTCTGGTTTTGGAACGTTAATTAACTATATATATATATATATATATATATATATATATATATATATATATATATATATATAATAGACGAAGAATTTTAATTCATGCAGATGAATGATTCGCAAAATAATAAAAAAAATAATAATGATATTGTCGTTTATCCAATTCCGTTTATGTTTGTTTACAATATCACGTCAGCTGATATTTACGCTTGATGGTGAATGCTCTTGAAAAGTCACTTCTGATTAATGCTTGGTTTACAATATGCAAACGAAGAAATAATTTGCGGCGATTTTAAATGTTTAAATGATTTTAATTGTTTAAATTTAAATATTCTTTTATCGTAAATTGAACTCATTAATAAGAACAATTTGTTAATAAACTGATGAGATGCGCCCGGGCCTGAGGAGGGGACGATTTTTAGTTGAATGCTCTTCCTCTAAGACTATAATAAATCCGTGTTTTATTTTTTTTTGGTGGGGGGGTTCAAGAAATGATTAGTTCAAATTTTATTATTTCCTTTCCCCGGTCTTACGTAAAATAATTGCCTGAAAAAACAAAGATTATTTTTATTTATAAGAGAGGAAGGGTATTTTTAAAATGGGATTTTTTCGATTTTCGATATCTATCGGATAAATTTTTGTACAATACATATCTAAGAACAGTGCCAGACATATAAATTAGCTTTGTGTGAAATTTGAAAAAGATAGACTTAATCGTTTCGGAACATATGAGGAAGGAAATCACACTCACACAAAGTGACTTTTATATAATAATAGATAGATAGATAGATAGATAGATAGATAGATAGAAATGTGGATGCGTGTGCATGTGTGTGTATCTATATAAAAACGACAAAAACTGGAAAGACGTGAAGAGAAAGTCCGAGCGGAAATAGGAGAGATTGACAAAATTTATAAATATACTGGACAAGAAATATATATATATATATATATATATATATATATATATATATATATATATATATATATATATATATATATACAGAGAGAGAGAGAGAGAGAGAGAGAGAGAGAGAGAGGTGATTGGAAGAGTGAGGGAAAGAGTTAGAAACAGCGCGAAAGTTAAAAAAAAAAGAGAAGTAAAAATATTGGTGGGCACTTTGCAAATGGCAGACAATAATGTATAACCAGAAGAGAAAATATAGAAAAGGAAATAAAAGCAAAATGGCTGCTCGCAATTTTTAAATTGAGAGTCGGACGATTTATAACTTTATTGAAACAATTGCTTCATCAAAGCTCATCTAAATAAATGAATCTCGAACGAGGGACGAATTACGATAAGAAAGATATGCTCACACACACAAAAGCAATTATCCATATGTGTGCGTGTGTCTGTGTGTGTGTGTGTGTGTGTGTGTGTCTGTGTATTTATGCATTTCTCGTTATCGATAACTGTATGGCGGGAAACTCGCCGGTCTCATCTCATCATCCATATTTATAAAAACGTAGAAGGCCTTTAATTGGCTGCCTATTATACGGCTCGCCGAAATGGATGCTGAATATAAACAGAGCGAGTTCATTTTGGAGACGTTTTTATTGGAGATTGATAACGTTTATTTATTTATTTACTTTGTTGTTGCTGTTGTTGTTGTTGTTTTGTTTTAAATGAAATTTTATAATGAAACGACTGAAAGACAAAAAAAAAAAAAAGAAAAACAGAGATATAGAAAATGAGACACAAGAGTGCATAAGAACAATAATATGATCCATGCCATTATGGCGCGGGGTAAAAAAAAAACAAAACAAAAAAAACGGAAAGCCGCAGACAGCAGGCCGCGGTATATCGCAAGGCGCTAACAGACTTATATCATGATCTACATCTGGATTTATGAAGTTATGTGTGCGTATATTTAATGCAACTCGTTGCGTAGATTTTTTTATCTCTATTTTTGCTTTATTATCTCTTTTTTTTTCTACCCACGTATTTGTTCAATTTTTCCTGAAACCTCCCCCATTTTTCTCCTTCCTGTGCTGTTTTAAACTTCGTCTAGATAAACAAATAGTCTGGCATTCTGATTTCAGGTTAAATTGGTGTAAATAATGCTAATCTATATATGAATAAGATAGCGTGTGTTATTTATTTTGTGTGTCACGCTTACATCCGCGTGACTGTTGTTTAATTGTTATGGACTTTCATTTCTTGTAATAAATAATCTTATCAAAAATTCTTCATATGTTTTGGTTCCGGTTTCGAATATAGCTGAAGGAACTCAAGTTATGTATATAATTTTTTTTTTCATACGTTTTAGTTTGGGTTTCGATTCAAACTGATGCACCCAAGTCACATGTATATTTATTTATTTTTATTTATTTTTTTTTTTTAATCGCAACATTATAATATATAAAAATCGATAGAACATGAACTCTATAATAATATATACGAAATCTGCAACAATTAAAATATCATATTTAAGCGTACTTTACGACCGGGCTACGCCAACGTCCCTGCTAGCTTATATAAATACTTTTGCAGATTTCTTCGCCTTTTGGTCAAGATCAAAGTGTAGTATCTGTTCTTCAGATGCTGCACTTCATTTTCTTGTTCTCTTTCGGTGGAGGAGAAATCCTTCACGACTGAAACAATTTTTATTTTTGTACCTTTTCTCCACGTTAAAAAACGACCCTGGTGTCTAACTCTGTCCCGTGGGGAGGCATAGTAAATAGGTACAATAATATCAGAGCGTCTCCATTTGTACGTAACATCTACAAAATGCTAACATCAATAGATTACATATGAATGAGTCTTCTGCGGAATTTCCACGGGTCCCGCTAGTTATACATAAGTTGATTATTATCTATTTGTTTATCTATTTATTTATCACTGTCCGGAGCATTCTAGTGTAACTTCTATTGAGAGCATGTTATATCGTGGGTTGAGTTAAATCAATATAACATAAAATATCTTACCGCAGGGAATCCAGCCTTCACGTTGGGGTTGTAGCAGCTCATAAGGAACGAACCTGACACTTGCGAACAAATAAGGAAACGTTTCACTGATACATGACAATATACGTTTATTAAGAGACACGCACACACACACGTAACTACAATTCAAACATAATAGATGAAAATTTGAAGTCCAAATATGATAAATGGTTGAACGGGAAATGATGTTCATCTAGCCATTTTTAAAGTCATTGTTTTTTCCCTCCACTCTTAACTTCCGGTCGTTGATTTCGCGATTCCTCGCGAGAAATTAAAGTTTTAGGACTACGGTCAAATGTAGGCGACTCTGCCCAAAAAGGAAATAGTTACTCCCCTTTGCATTATAAATTTGCCTGATCCCAACAGAGCATTTTACCGTTTTTGAGTATATGTTGGTGAACGATAAAACAGCACCGGTTCCGTTATGACTCTAAAAAACGTTATCAACTAGTCCCTTCTATCAATACTTATGTGTACGTCTTGGCAGATCTTTATACTGTAGAGGTTCCACGTTTAGAATCCCACAGTACCACATCACTGACGACCTCATCTTTCGTTCTGTATCAATATCCGACATATCGTGTTCTTCTTTCTCTTATTACTGAAGAGATCCTGGGCAACTGACTATACAGACGGCTAATGGCTGGGTGTGGTTTGTAGTCGAAGTTTAACAATGCCCGGAGCATTCTAGTGTAAGTTGCATCAAACTTAATTCGCTCTTAGACAAGGTTTAAAAGAGAGTCGCCAATCTGATAGGTCCTGAACTATCAGCTAAACTTCAGCCTCTGTCACATCGGCGAAATGTTGCATCCCTCTGCCTGTTCTACAAGTATTTTAACGGTGAATGCTCTGACGAACTGAAAACACTTGTGCCCCCTCGACATAAATACCCCCGACAAACCCGACAAGCAACCAAATCCCATCCCTTTACAGTAGAGATCCCTAGATACAAGAGAACCTTCTACTCCAGTAGTTTCTTCTCCAGAACAGCTAGACTTTGGAATTCCCTTCCGGGTCCCTGCTTCCCCGACTGTACTGACATGCAGAAGTTCGTGCAACGTGAACTGACATATTGCTGCCCAACTTCCTACACAGTACCCCTGATGCTTATGTCCCTGATAGTAGCCCTCTACAACAAAGTGGCAATGTGCCTTGTTTGGGGTGAAAATGTAATAAAAAAATAATTCCAAGGTTTTTACTGAGAGTCCATGCTGGTGAACCGTAAAACAGCAATATCTTTAAATGATGGTGTCGGTAGTAGAGACAATTTATCAGTTTCTGTAGGTCGTTAACAATGTTTTCTGAATTTTCAATGTTACCTTCGGACAATGACGTCACAGTTGTCGTGCTGAGGAGAAAAAAATATGATTATGTTGCTTTTAAACGTGCTCTGGAGTTCTCTAGAGATTAACAAACCTTCACTTTTGGGGGTGGGGTTGGAGGGAGTAATGCCCATTTCGAGGTCACATTGCAATCTCCTACAATGTCATATTAAAAAACATGGAATGCATATGGAATCATATTCCGGAAATGACTTCGTTTCTTTTACTATTATGTTGTCGGTGGTGGTGATGATGGTGGGGAGAGAACTACATTAATGTTGAAAATTGTGGTAAAGTAAAAGTTACATAATGATAATTCGCATCAATGCATTTATGTAATTATTTGGAAAACCTGCTGAGTTATGCTCAAGAAATGATATTATTTCACTTAAAACGATAAGTCTCCTGTTACCTTTTTTCGAAGGACATAAGGACAAATATTCATTATCAATTCTCCACCTCCCATTTATCTATATATCCACAAAACCAAAAATATGTATCTGTTTTTTTGTTTGTTTATATCCGTTAGAAGCGCTGAGTGAAATTTGAAGAATAAAATACGTATTGAACACGTTTGAAGCCAAAACTGCGACGCGACCTTTTTTTTTAATATAAGCGAGTGTTTATTTTTTAAGAAATATATTTCGGAGAAAACTCCTTTGTCAATCTTTTCGTTCGATGAAGAGTCCACGTGATGTTAACTGCGGGGTTTTTATGAAGCCGGATAGGTGACGCGTGTCGGTAGTAGAGAGGAAAGGTAAACAATAATGTGGAATTTTATAGTGAAGCAAGGGTTGCATAAGCGCTAAACTTCTCAATATATTCGTTTATTTGTTTGTAAAACCTGCTGAGTAATCTTCCGAAAATTATGTCTTTTTTCTCAAACTATTTTGTTATCAGTAGTTGAAAAAAATGAAAGTAATATGGAATTTGATAATGAAGCAAGGGATGTTTAATCCCTTAACTGTGTCAATGTATTTATGCATTAATTTGAAAATCCTGCTACAACATATTCACAAAAATGACAATTTTTCTTACAATTATAGTGTCGATAGTGAGGAAAAAAAAAAGAAATCCAGTAATGTTTAAATTTATGGTGAAGCAAGAGTTTCTAAATCATTAACCAAGACAATGTATTTATGTATTAATTTGGTCTAATTATTTTATACATGTGTTATACTCGTCCTAGGGTAGGTAAAATATTATTTTGCTCGAAATAGCAAATGATACATAGACATTAAAAATGTCTTTCTCTTAAGAATAACAAATATGTTCCAAATCAACTTCAATTTTCCCATTGTATATACGCCCCGAACAACGCCGGGTAGTTTTTTCTAGATTAATTCCGAGAAGGCAGATTTCTATACAACTTTTAACCTCTTGACGTGAACATTTTTCGGTGGATGCGATGTGGCGTCCGAGATTTTTTAAGTTATCTACTTGTTCGAGTGGTGTTCTGTCTAGTGTTTCAATTGGCCCGGTTTTGTTGAAGGACATCTATTCTGTTTTAGTTGCGTTTGTAAGCAGTCCAATGACAGTTGACTCTTCCAGGATATATAGCAACTTTTGTGCATTAGCGTAGTCAATAACTGTCAAGGCAAGATCATGGGTAATCTTTACTTCTGGATATTGTTTGTTTCTTGCTGGAGACAATGTTGGACCATATTTCCGATATTGAACAATAGAGAGTTGCAGATCATAAATAAGAATGGGGCCAGCTTGTCACCCTGTAATCCGCTAGCTTTTATTTCAAAGAAGTCGAAAAAAACTGGAAAACAAACCAAACCATTAACCGTTTGTATCGTCGGTAGCCCAGGATCTCTTTAGTAATAAGAGAAAAAAGAACACCGTATGCCTGGATACAGAAGTAAAGATGAGGTCGTCAGCGATGCGGTAATGCGGGATCCTAAACACGTAACCGCGAAAGTTTCTCTCGCTTATTTTGTATGTTGGCCAATTAACTCTGGTGTCCTGACTTCCTTACTCCCTCCCACACACCTCTCATCATCTCTCACATCATCCCTCACAGACTCCCTGCCTCTCTTGAATCTCTTATGCCACTCAAAAACTGATGCTCGATTCACACAGTAGAGATCCCTAGATGTAAAAGATCTTTCTACTCCAATATTTTCTTCCCCAGAACCGCTAGACTCTGGAATTCCATTCCAGATCCCTGCTTCCCCAACTGTACTGACATGCAGAAGTTCAAATGTAACGTGAACCGACATCTTGCTGCCCAAATCCCTACATAGTACCCCAGTAGTTGTTGCCCCTGATAGTTGCCTCCTACACCAAAGTGGCAATGTGCCTTGTTTGGGGTGAAAATGTAAAAAAAAAAGAGAAGAAAAATACAAGATGGTCCAAAAGTAGTATGAAGCATTCCATACGTTTCTGTGGCATTTTTCCAAGTTTAAAACAGAATTTTATTGCATATCACTCTTCTAAAGTGTCCTCACGTCCAGATTGCATTTTTGAAATTCACCAGCTGTGATAATCAGGCTTTACTAGGGTGTATTTCAATTCCTGCTGTAGCTGTTCATTTGAACCTGCAATAATAAAAATTGCTCCATCATCTCATAAGATGTACATCAATAATATACTGAATTTTAAAGAGTCTACAACAATTTTAAATGTCTGTAAAAAATGCCTTGAAACTTATTGAAGGCACCTCGTAGTATGTCTTTCTTGATTCAACCGGATTCTAAGATAAGGATTAATTTAGTCTGGTCCAGTATCTAGCTAAGTGCTGTTACTATGGGCAGCATCATTTGATTAAAAGTGCACTATTCCTTGTATATACTAGTGTAGTGTGTCTATATTGAGGTTGGTTGGTTGTTTTTGTTTTACGGCATATCAACCCTTTTCAGGTTATTTAATGCCGAATCCAGTTATGCTGAAGATTTTTTTTTTTAATAGAATATAAATTTTTAAAGTCGGTTTCTATTTAACCCATAGTTGAGATCTAACAGGTACTACCACTCCGGGTCAGAGTGGATGTGGGAGCAATGGCAATTTAAGGGTGGCTCCACACTCCCCAAATACCACAAGCTGCGGCCTCACCATTGGATATAGTTTAAGGTCACATCCAGGATCGTATATTGAAGATTATCTGATTTGAGCTACGAATAGTATGTTATTTTGAATATTAAGTCATGGTTTACTTGCAGGCCAAAAAATCCTCATGTCAGGTTATTCTGACAAATCTCTGTACAGAGAGACCTTAAACATTCAAGAACAGAATCTAGTAAGTATTTAAATTCTCTCTGACTATATTTTGTTTAATTTTACTTCATTCGAAATTCCCCAAAATCAAAGAGACGCTTCCCTGGGGATAATACTTGCTATGATATAAATATTCGAATATTCTATTAAAGTCTCCTTTTACGTCTCAAATGTTGAGTAAGTAAAGAAATTAGAAATTATAATTTTTATTTTGATCATTGACGAATTAAGTACGTTATAAGCGATGGGTTAATGATATAAACGATGGGTTAGGGTTAGAGTTAAGATTAGCTGTAAAAACGACGCGTAATGATTAGTGTATAACTGACGGATTAGAGTCAGTGTAAAGGTTAGGGTTAACTGAATAAACTACGAGTTAGTGTATGAATTACGGGTTAGAGTGAGGGTAAGGTTTAGCTTTATAAACGCCAGGTTAGTATGAAGGTTGGGGTAAGCTTTATAAACGCCGAGTTAGTGTGAGCGTTAGTGGTTAGCTTAACAAACGAAGGCTTAGTGTGAAGGTTAGGAGTAGCCAAATAAACTACAGGCTAGTGTATGACCGACGAGTTACCATTACCTTTATAAACGACAGGTCAGTGCATAAACGACGGTTTAGTGTGAGGATTAGGGTTAGCTTTTAAAACGTTGGGTTAGTGTATAAACGAGTGGTTACTGTGAGGGTTAGGATGAACTTTATAAACGATGGGTTAGTTTATAAACAACAGGTTAGTGTGAGGGTTAGTGTTAGCTTTATAAACGCCGGGTAAGTGTACAAACGACGGTTAGTGTGAGGGTTAAGGTTAGCTGAATAATCTACAGATTAGTGTATGAACGAGGGGCTAGTGTGAGGGTTATTGTTAGCGTTATAAACGACGGGTTAGTGTAAGGGTTAGGGTTAGATTTTAAAACGCCGGTTTATTGTATAAACGACGGGTTAGTATGAGGGTTGGAGGTTAGGTTTATAAACGCCGGGTTAATGTATAAATGACGGGTTATTGCGAGTGTTAGGGTAAGTTTTATAAACGCCGGATTAGTGTGAAGGAAAAGGTTAGCTTTACAAACGGTTAGTGTGAAGGTTAGGGTTAGCAGAATAAACGCCGAGTTAATGTAAACACGACGGGTTGGTGTAAGGGTTAGTTAGCTTTATTAAGGACGGGTTACTGTGAGGGTTAGGGTTAGCTTTATATACGCAGAGTTAGTGTATAAACGCCGGGTTAGAGTATAAGCGACGAGTTATTGTGAGGGTTAGGCTTAACTTTATAAACGACGGATTAGTGTGAAGGCTAAGGTAAGCTCAATAAACTACAGGTTAGTGTATGAACGAGGTGTTATTGTGATGTCACTTTAAAAACGCCGAGTTAGTGCATAAACGACGTTAAGATGAACTTTATAAACAACGGGTTAGTGTGAGAGTAAGTGTTAGCTTTATAAACGCCGGGTTAGTGTACAAATGACGGGTTAGTGTGAGGGTTAGGGTTAGATTTATAAACGACATGTTAGTCTGAACGTTTGTGTTAGCTGAATATACGACGGTTTAGTGTATAAACGACGGGTTAGGGCTAGGGTTAGGGTTAGCTTTATAAACGAACGTTTAGTGCGGGTGAGGGTTAGCTTTATAAACGACGGGTCAGTGTAAAGGCTTGGGTTAGCTGAATAAACTACAGGTTAGTGTATGAACGAGGGGTTAGTGTGAGGGCCATGGTTAGCGTTATAAACCACGGGTTAGTGTATAAAAGACGGTTTGTGTGAAGGTTAGGGTTTGCTTTAAAAACGCTTGGTTAATGTATACACGCCGGGTTAGTGTATCAACGACGGGTTATTGTGGGGATTCGCTTAGCTTTATATACGACGGATTAGTGTATAAACGACGGGGTAGTGCGAGGGTTAGGGTTAGGGTTAGGGTTAGCTTTATAAACGAAAGTTTAGTGCGGGTGAGAGCTTTATAAACGACGGGTCAGTGTGAAGGCTTGGGTTAGCTGAATAAACTACAGGTTTGTCTATGAACGAGGGGTTAGCGTGAGGGCTATGGTTAGCGTTATAAACGACAGGTTCGTGTATAAACGACGGTTTAGTGTGAGGGTAAGGGTTTAAAAACGTTTGGTTAATGTATACACGCCGGGTTAGTGTATCAACGACGGGTTATTTTGGGGTTTCGCTTAGCTTTATATACGACGGGTTAGTGTATAAACGACGGGTTAGGGCTAGAATTAGGTTTAGCTTTATAATCGAAAGTTTAGTGCAGGTGAGGGTTAGCTTTATAACTGACGGGTTAATGTGATGGCTTGGGTTAGCTGAATAAACTACAGGTGAGTGTATGAACGAGGGGTGAGTGTGGAGGTTAAGGTTAGCTTTATAAACGCCGGGTTAGTACATAAACGACGGATTAATGTGAGGATTAGGGTTAACTTTATAAATGACAGGTTTGTGTATACACGACGGGGTATTGTAAGAGTTGGGATTGGCTTTATAAACACACGGTTTGTGTTTAAACGACGGGTTTTTGTAGCGTTAGGGTTAACTTTATAAAGGCGAGGTTAATGCATCAACTATAAAGTTTTGCATGGGTTCGAATACGCTATATATTATGTTTTATGTCTGAAGACCAAAAGCTGACAGAGGAGTTTGGTAGGCAGAATTTTTTAAACAAATATATATATTCATACATAAATATACATAGAAAGAGGTTTGTGTTTTCTATAATCTTTTTTTACTGTGAAGGTTACTGTGAGTGTTACTGTGAGTGTTAGGGTTAACTTTATGAACTACAGTTTAGTGTATAAACGTCGGGTTAGTATGAGGGTTAGCAATGACTCTCAGTAAAAAAAAAAACTTTCTTGTGATATCGTGATATCGCTTTCAGGACAAAGATCTATTTACTAGTGGAGTATCCAGCTAAGTGCAGTTACAATAGGCAACATCACAGGGAGTGTGTATCAATCCTCGTATAAGGAAGTTTAGTTTAGTTATATTTTAACGGTATCTAATTATACTTATGATGATGAATGTTCTTTTGTTTCCATATTAAGTATTCTTGTTAAGAAGGATAAGTCTTAAGTGAGATGAGAGTCTTGTTATTGTATCTTAGAGAGAGTGTTTATTAAGAGGGATGTTGCAAGACTCAGAGAGAGAGAGAGAGAGAGAGAGATGTTGTTGTATAAGAGACTTAGAGAGATTGTTCATTTATAATTCTTGCACCAAATTATGTATATGTTAAATATAGGGTTTCATTAAAAGAGAGAGTCTTATTATATGGCTTTTTGTATCTTAGAGAGGGAGAAGAGATGTTGTTGTATCTTAGAAAGAGTCTTATTACAAGCGCAGTCTTAGAAGAGAGAGATGTTGTTGTAAGAGACTTAGAGAGATTGTTCATGTTATGATTTTTATATTTTAAAAGTGATCGTCTCGCTTCTAGACGCTTCCCAGACCCTCTCTCAGTTTCTCACTGACTGACTTCTTTTACTCTAAAGTTTTTCTCTATCCCTAGAACTTTCTATTTTCCGTGACGTCATACACATGTTAAAACATGTGCCTTCTTTCACGTGTTCTGGACATGCGTGTCCAAAACTTTTCCTATTTCTACAAAAGGAATTTTAACCTATACTCAGTAACCTATTTTTCCAATATGTTAAAAACATTATCTTATAGCTGCATTCTTTCAATTTAAAATTTCATAACAAATTTGACAGTTCACATTCTTTTCTTGAAATATTTTATCTATATTCTAAACAAGTTTTTGTTTTACATTCCCTTTTAATTCTCACACGTAATCTATTTCTAAACCTAAATTACGAGGTTCGAATTTCGTCTATTGCTATTTCATTTTCATTTTAACTAATCTCTCTATTTTTATACTTACATGAAAAGGGGACAGCCCTTATCATGTAACATATTGTGCGAGATCATGTTTGGTCTTGAAATAGTACGTTCAATTGAACAATGTTGTACAGATAAATTATCCACACGCGAGGACAGTGTCTAGTCGGCACAATGTGTTATGAGAATTCGTCGTTTATACAGCTAATCCTTGTCCGTTGTTTGTACAGCTAACCCTTATCATAACCCGGTCCTGGATATGACCTAAAACTATATCCGATGGTGAGGCCCCACCTTGCGGGCCTTGGGGAGTGTGGAGCCACCCTTTAATTGCCATTACTCCCATGTCAACTCTGACCTGGATTGGTAGTACCTGTTAGGGTCCCAACTATGGGTTAAATAGAATCTGACTTTAAAAAAATATACTCCATTAAAAATCGTTACTCAAAATAACTAGATTCGGCATTAAATAACCTGAAAAGGGTTGATATGCCGTAAAACAAAAACAACCAACCAACCATTATCATAACCCGCCATTTATACCCTAATCTTAACTTATTGTTTATATAGCTAACCCTAACCCTCGCATTAACCCGTCCTTTATACACCAACCCTAACCTTTACTCTGACCCGTCGTTTACACACTAACCCTTCGTTTATACAAATAACCCCAACCATCACACTAACCAGTCTTTTATACACTAACCCGTTGGTTATACACTAACCCCTCGTTTATGCAGCTAATCGTAGCCCTCATACTAACCCTAATCCCTCATTTATACGATAATCCTAACCCGTCCTTTATTCAGCTAGGCCTAACCCTAACATCTATTTAACTGTAGAAGAGAAATAGCGAACAACTGTGTTCACAGGATAAACTTTACTCTAGGATAGTCATACAAAATAATTTTAAAACTAAAAAAACAATAGAAAATAAACAAATAAATAAATAAATAAACATGAATATACATAAACTATCACACACACACACACACATATATATATATATAAACTAATATATATGTACATATATATATATATATATAAACTACCATAAAAAAACTTAACCTAGATTGAAAACAGGTCAAGAAACTAGATATCCAGGCTAAATAGAGTACATGCGAAGGAACAGGTCAACAAGAGGTCAACTAGGCCTTTGTCCGGTAAATGCATGTTCATTGGCTGATAGGAAGGGCGCGGTGGATACTAAAAAGCTGATTGGCTAACTAATATCTCAATAGAAGGTGCGTATATAAAAACGACAACAAACCACAAAATTCGCACATAAGCCTGAAGAGTCCTAGAGTGGATGAAACGCCGAATATATAGTGTAGCTTAATCGCCATATATATTTTATAACTTACTATATATATATATATATATATATATATATATATATATATATATATATATATATATATTATTCTGAATTACTATTCTCATTTTCGTTGTAATTTATCACAAGGATTTGGCCTATGCGTCCTCCAATTTTGTTCAAGTGTATCGGTAAGAACTTGAGCATTTATATATATATATATATATATATATATATATATATATATATATATATATATATTAAAGAAAATTTTGAAATATTTTTAGATTACATATTTCAAAATACTGTAAATTTAAAGTCCATATATATATATATATATATATATATATATATATATATATATATATATATATTAGTATCAATATTAAGAAGACAATCCCAGCCTAATAAAAAAAAATCAATATACGAGATAGAGTAATAGTATTAATAAAAATATGAAATTAATATCGTTAATACGATGCTTGGATATTTTTTTAGATAAAGCATGATTATTTTTTGTATAATTTGGATTGGTTTGACTATTGTTCTCATCTTGGTTGTTTGTTCCACAACGTTTTAGACAATGTAACCTCACCCCGTCTTCAAGTGCATCCCTACTGGATATATATATATGTGTGTGTGTGTGTGTGTGTGTGTGTGTGTGTGTGTGTGTGTGTGTGTGTGTGTGTGTGATTATTATTACTTCATTTAATCACATTTAATATACGGAGATATAATTTCATGCGTACATTTTCAGTATTTACTTCCACGGTGCTCAATACATAGGTGGAGGTAGAAAGTAAGTTATGAAAATATATATGACAATTAAGCTACACAGAATATTCCGTGTTTCATTCTCCTGAGAATTCGTCAGGCTCATATATACGTAGATTTTAAATGATGAAATTAATCTAAATGTATATTGGATATATATATATATATATATATATATATATATATATATATATATATATATATATATATATATTCAGAATGTGAGAGATTATATATACTCATTTCTACAGCCGAACAACGTCGCAGCGTACATGAGCCATGACAGCCAACAAACCGGAGGACCAAGACTCGAGTTTCACCCTCATTTAGCCTCATCAATTAGACACATCCGAACCCGGGAGTCGAAACAGATCAAGCTAATCGCGGCAAAATCCGACTCTGGAATGGACCTACTTCGTCACGAAAAGGGACGCAGTAATCGAACCAGCTAGTATAATTTATTAGCTGGTAAGATTTCGCTGTGATTTACGTGATCTGTGTTAATTAATAGAATTTCTTGTGTACGGGGCGTTTGCTCAGTTGGCAGAGTGCTTGCCTCGCATAGCAAAGACTCGGCTTTCGAATCCCAGGTTCAGATATGTCTAACTGATGAGCCCAAATGAGGGCGAAACTCGAGTTTTGGACTTCCGGTTTTTTGGCAGTCATGGCTCTTGTAGGCTGTAGAAATTAATATATATATATATATATATATATATATATATATGCATATATATATATATATATATATATATATATATATATATATATATATATATATATATAAGAGCAAACAGTTAATAAAACATGTTAAAAAAACTTTGATAAAAGAGTTAAAAACATATTTAATCTGAAAAGGAAAAAGTTGATAAGTGGATAGGCCTTAATCCGCGGAGTTTCGAAGGAATACTTTCCTTCTCATCAGAGGGTGGGTATTAGCAAAATGCGGGATCGGATTTTGCATAAAAAAGTATTTGATGAAACTGCAAGTAAGTCAAAGATCTTACTTGATAACAAAAAGTGAAGCAGAGGGAATATGGTGAAGAAAAAGGTGATTACACGTGAATGGATAGCCTGGTGAAAGGTAAATAATCCAATGATGGTAAAATCCAAAAATATAACCCCAAGAAAGTTAATTGAATTTCCATTTGCACAAGTAAAATCCAAGGAAATCACGTAATTGGAAGATGATCCAAAATAATCCAGAAGGCCGATACCATGGAATAATTCACAAATATGTACAAGGAAAAGGGGAAAAATTCCAATGATATTAATAAAAGAAAAATAGGATATGCTTTTCACACGGATGCCGAGGCATAAATATAAATAAGAAAGATCAGCGAAGAAGAAGAGGAAAAAAATTAAATCGTGATAGAATTAAATATAAAATAGAAAAGCAAATGTCAAAATGACCCAGACAGGAAATGTTAAAAGGCGCGAAAAAAATATAGGGCGCAAAAATAGGTCGACTGAAATGTACAGGTTATTACTTAAGAAAAGAGTTGTAAAAAGACACAAAATGGAATAAATAAATAAATTAATTAATAAAAAAATAAATAAATAAAAAATACAATATAAAATAAAAAAAATAAAAACATTTTTAAGGGAGAGGATTGCCGGTATCTGCAAATTCAGGATAAAGCAAGTAAGTATGTAAGTAAATGCATATAGTAAAATATAAGTAAATGTCCATACATAATATAGATGTGTGGGTGGATTGATATATTAGATAGATAGGAATATTTAAAGACTAAAACGGAAATTGCAGATAAAAAACCGTCCAAACAAAGAAAAAATAAAGAATTAAAATAAAGGATTATTAAGTTATAAAGTATTAAGAAAGTATGTAGAAAAAAACGATAAAGTTAAAGAAAAATTGGTAATCTCCGAAAATACCGTTAGGGCTTACAACATGGCCGCCAGAAGAGTCACGTGATCCGGTAGGTGTATCAGAATTTTAGGCGGAATTTTTGATACCCCCAACAAAAAACTGCGAATAAAATATATAAAACTCGTAATTTCTGTTTTTAAATTGGGTTGTCAATTTTCTTTATGAAATATACTTCCAAAATAAACTATTACAGTCGTTTAAAACATAATAGAAGTATTATTTTTTATTTTTTAAAAACAATGTTTACAAAATGTCTACGAACGTGCATAGACATTTTGTAAACATTGTTTTTAAAAAATAAAAAATAATACTTCTATTATGTTTTAAACGACTGTAATAGTTTATTTTGGAAGTATATTTCATAAAGAAAATTGACAACCCACTTTACAAACAGAAATTACGAGTTTTATATATTTTATTCGCAGTTTTTTGTTGGGGGTGTCAAAAATTCCGCCTAAAATTCTGATACACCTACCGGATCATGTGACTCTTCTGGCGGCCATGTTGTAAGCCCTAACGGTATTTTTGGAGATTACCGAAAAATTATCTATCTATCTGAAAGGTAAAAGTAATAACTATGTAATTTCAAAATTACCATAATTAAGTTTGAACTTATGGTTTCAAAAAGACATTAGTTCGTTTTTAGAATTTATTATATTGTTACTTTGAGGCGAAGTAATTATAGTTATAGCTAATTTTAGTTATTTGTAATTTTTATTTTATTTTATATATATATATATATGTATATATGTACGTATATATATATATATATATATATATATATAGTCTTTGAAGTTTGAGTATATAACATACTAAAATCATAAGTAGCTATAGATTTTGCTTTTATTCTGGAATTTATTTTATTTAATTTTTCTTTCACTGGTTGGGAATTATTTACTACCCAAAATAGATTTATATTACTATAGAATTTACTTTTCAGGTGAAAATTATTTATTTGATTTATAATTAATTTAAATATTTTAGATATAGCTTTACTTAAAGTTTAGTGATGCACGTCTTTGAACCTACAATAAATCTAGCACTAACTGGATTTTTATGCATTTTAGGTATCCAATACATACATGGAAGATTTTTGTGTTTGTCTTCTAACTTTAATCCTACTTTTTCACTAATAATACTATTATTCAAAATAATGCTAGCTAAATTACTATTACTTACTTTATAAGTATCCGAAACGTTACCTATAAGTCCTACTTCTATCAATAAACGTTGTATATAATATTTTTTACATATAAAAGCTATATTGTTTGCCGCTTTATCAATCGGAACTATTACAAACTTTTCTTGAAGTATTTTAAGTTCCTCCCGTATTTCTGAATTTTTTAAAAGAGGATTGGTTTTTCTAGGGTGTTTAAATTGTTTTATATGTTTAACCTTTTCATTTACGCATTCAAGTATACTATTTTTCCATGCATCAAACGTAGACTGTGCTAATTTATATTTCTTTACCATAGACAGAATAAAACCTTCTAGTGCTTTAGTTACTTCTTTAACGCATTTAGTGTAATTTAGGCATTTAGGTTCTCTATAATTTGGACCCTTACTAAGTAGTTTTCTTAATTTAGGATTATTTACTATCTTTAAATCCCCTGCAATTACATGTTTTATCTCATTATTACAGAAAGGAGAGGAATTACATTCACATTCTGGAATATTTATAATATTATCATTTATATGTATATGTTCTACCGTTTTCGTATAGTTAAAAATCTTATTGCGTATTGTTGGCCCTAGTTTATATGTATATATAGTATATACATGTATATATAGTATATATAGGTATATATCTTATTTCGTATTGTTGGCCCTAGTTTATATATATATATATATATATATATATATATATATATATATATATATATATATATATAGACAGATAGACAAATTTTAAATGATAAAATGAACCAATCAAAATGAATCTAAATCATGAACATAATAATAATAAATAATAATAAATGCCGCTAAGATGTAATATAACTGTTAACAACATCCATAATGTAAAAAGCCACAATTACTACTAAGTAAAACTCGAATATAAATAATATTATATTGGCAATACTTTCTCGATTCCGATACAATCACCGATTCCTTACTAAAACTTCGATTCCAATATGATTAGCGATTCCGATTTCGATTCTATATAAATCTCTACCCATTTAAATATAGAAATGTTATTTTCCACCGATTACTAGAAAAACACATGCTAAAAGTGAAAATATTTTTCTAAGCGAAAAAAAAAAATACACTTGAGGGAATCATCCATCGATTTTAGGTTTTTGTTCTTATTAGTTGAAAACCAATAAATATTTATTATTTTATAATTATTACCGGTAAAGGAAGAGTTTGCATTAAGCATATTCAAATAAAAAAGACAATTAAAAGAATCGTTTTGGCATCGGAAAATATGTACAACTTCATCCGATTCTGATATCCCTAAATGTTCCGATATTTCCGATTCCCGATTCCGATATATCGTCCCAACACTAATATATATATATCATATCATATCATATTATATATTTTTTGCACGCAATATGTTCTTATGTTTTATTTGTATCAAGTGGTTGCTATATATTTCGGGAAGACATCCCCTCGTCAGGTGTGTGTTTGACTTTCAAACATGCGTTGTGGATTTAATAGAGAACTGTCGGGAATCTAGCATTAAGATGTTTGTTCACATTACATTTAAACGTCTTCAGTTTAATACCATCAGCAAAGCTGGCAAACGGGAAGAAATTTCAAAGTTTGGTAGTTTGAGGAATTAAACTATTGGAGTAGATAGCTTTCCGGCATCTATAAACAGTGAAGGGTAGTGTTTTTTCTGCCCGTCGAATTAGTCGGGAGTATGTATATCGATGGAGGTACAAATACTATGAGTCCATCAGAGCGCTTTCCATTAAAATACTTATAACAAAGGCATATGGGCGTAACACTGCAATGATGGGTCAGAGGTTAAAGCTTGGCTGATTGCGCAGGGTCTATGAATTTTGAGACTCTTTTTGGAACCTATCTAAGAGTGAGAATCTAGCGGTAGATGCATTAGCCCAGATGTGGCAACAATAGTCCATGCATGGACGAATTGTAGCTTTGTAAAGATATAGGATAGTTTCTGGTGTGAGTAATTTTCTAGCGCAGTAGAGGGAGCCCACCTCCAATATCCACAGTTAAAGTGATGATGTGGAACCGACCGGATTCGAACAGTACACCTCGGTCGATAATCCACGTCGGTATCCGATCTAAGATAAAGGTAAAACTTTTTGGAACATCATCGATATTGTCTCGGTTGCAAGGTGGATGGGGGTATCCAACTATGTGGTAATAATTACTTTAGTCGGTCTCACACTGGGGACATTGGAATAACGATTTATATAACATTATAGCCAACAAATGTCCCCGGGAAAATGGACACGGGCACTTCAAAAAGATTTCCATTGTCTCCGGCCAGTCTTGAATTCGTTCGAAATGCCTTTTTAAAATCTACTCCATTTTTTTATTCTTTAATCTGAGGCGTCATTCGCTTCAAAGAAATTTAAATCAAACGGAATCGATGTAAAAAAAACATATAATTTTCAGTCGACAACTAAAGCCAATCTGGCCATCGAACATAAGTTCCTCTCATTTGTCTGGTTAGTTGCTTTTTGTTGGTTTTTTTTTTTTTTGCTGATATACTTACCTCATTTGTGAAAAACTCATTCATCCCACTCCTCCACCGCTTTAGATTTGCTTGACGCCCGCGACTGGCCGTTTATCATCATCGAAAAACGTTTTGAGGGACTGTTTGTGTGTTCAGCCCACCGATGCACGATTGGTCATGCTAGCGTATTTGGTCTGTGGTCAGAATTTCGGAGGGTGGAGGTAGGCGACCGATGAAGACAGAATGCGAAAAAGAACAAAGGAAGGTAAACGAATAATGGAGAAACTATTTCTAATTTGAAAAAAAAAAAAGAAAATGAACGCTTTTACTTTTTAACTTGTCTATTAAACCCGCAAATACTCCCCCTCTACTCTTTGCTCTCACTTTCTATTTGATTCTCTCTCTCTCTCTCTCTCTCTCTCTCTCTCTTTACATTTATACACATATATACCATCATCGCTTTCTCTATGTATATATTATTTAAATATACATTACTGTACTTTAATAAATAAAGCACTCGTACCGTATATATATACATATATGTGTATATATATATATATATATAGAGAGAGAGAGAGAGAGAGAGACAGACAGACAGACAGACAGACAGACAGACAGACAGACAGACAGACAGTTATTCATATATAAAAAGAAAGTTCTTGGGCAACCGAATCTATCAAAAGCGACTTGGGCAACCTCAGAATTAAGGAATCACTATTGATAAGAAAACGTATAGCCGAATGAGTCGCAAATTCTTTCTAAAAAGGCGGTTTACCTTGAACATAAAACATGCTTTACCATCCTGATCTAATATATAATGTTAGTAAATAAATATTGGCATTTGATCGAGCCTAATTGTGTTTTCTAACAAATTCCATTACCATCGTATTTAATATTTAACTATTATACACTACGCCAAACACTAAAACGTCCTCATATATACAAGGAAAATGAAATATTATTTTAAACAAATGTACTCCAAGCAAGAATATATAAAGACAGCCTCAGCATAACTCTATATAAAACAAAAATAGAATAAAAAGTAGAAGTCAGCCGAACCATTGGCTTGGTGTAGACCGGCAATTGGTTAATGAAAACTTTAATCCGTAAACGGGAATAAATATGAATCTGAGTGGTGAGTTACCTAAGTTAAACATCATTCGGATATATAATAACACAAAAAAACACCAGATAATACAAGTTTCGTGAGTTACTAACAATCTCTACTCACATATTGAGTAATATGGAAGTAAATATTGAAAATCGATACATAAAACATTTTATGTGGACACATTAAATACTATTTTTTAACTAAATCTATTTATCGATATCTTTATCTCTCTATATTTGTAACGTTACCAACACGTAGTATTTTCAGTCACAAAGTAGACAGAGAATTTAAACTCGCATTTTTCCGTTGTAACAACATTTACTTCCTCATTCTCCGGCCACAGGTGACTTCTCTTTACGTCTGTGATGTCTTTAGCATGCTCTCAAACGTCACCCACGTCTCTAACGTAACCGCCCCCTCTGCAGTGCTCTTTCTCCTTTTAGTAATCTTTCTGTTTACCGGTGATGTAATTCGCATGCAAATCCAAACATTTTTCTAAGTTCAAAGTAACGTAACGTAAGCAAACTATAAGGTATTTGCAACTTTTCTTCCAATTTTCGAATTTTTTTAATCATTAATAATTCCTAATGAACCGCCCCCTTAAGTACACACTTCATCAAATCTCCACACTAACGTAATGTACTTGTAATAACCCTTATCCCTGAGTGGCTTCCGGGCCTTGATAAGTGGTGATCACTGTGTAAAAAAAAAAAAGAAAAAAAATCATGTCCAAACGCATTTTATTTCCTTTTCGTGGATTGATTGTTGCTATTTCTTCTGATGAGTTAAGGGCAAAATACATTGACTGATTGATATAATAATTAAGTGAATAATTATACACACACACACACACACACACACACACACACACACACACATATATATATATATATATATATATATATATATAATACGCTCCTCCTTTATCTTAGAATTCTATATAATTCCCTTAAAAACATCGATATTTTCATTGATTTATTATCCTTCCTGATAATTCCCAAGCTAGACTTCGCATCCTCATTAGGTTACTCTACTCTTCTGGTGAGAAGCATTAGATATATATATTATTCCTTAATTGGAATTCATTTTTGAGATGAGCATTATATATATTGATTCATTTTTTATTTCGGACTATTATTCTCATCTTTATTAGTTGTTGTTTTTCATCTTTTATTGGTTTGTTTATTCACAACGTTTCGGCCAACTATTCCTCTGGCCTTCGTCAGGTGTTAACCGCGACGGATAGGAACTTCGAATCTCCTAACTGCATTCTCAGCCATCACTGCCATCCGTAGTTGTTGTCGTCTCACCACATTTTTGGTCAAGTAAACCTCTGGCACGCTTCTGGGTGGGATTAAAAACGCTATCTTCAGACAATGTTCACTGGAACTGTAGAGATTCAACGTCTCTATCAACTGCGCCACGGGCCCCGAAGGGCGATCAAGGTTGGATTCTTTGATCTTATAAATCCACGTTTATTTATTATCTGATCTTCCATAGTCGGGTCCGTACCGATTGGTATATATATATTATTCCTTAATTGGAATTTATTTTTGAGATGAGCATTATATATATATTAATTTATTTTTATTTCGGACTATTATTCTCATCTTTATTAGTTGTTGTTTTTCATCTTTTAATGTGGTGAGACGGCAACAACTACGGATGGAAGTGATGGCTGAGAATGCATTTAGGAGATTCGAAGTTCTTATCCGTCGCGGTTACCACCTGACGAAGGCCAGAGGAATAGTTGGCTGAAACGTTGTGAATAAACAAATCAATAAAAGATTAAAAACAACAAATAAAGATGAGAATAATAGTCCGAAATAAAAATAAATTAATATAGAAGCATTAGGCTTCGAAAAATCTTGGTATAAACAGTCCCCTCTATCCCCCAACTAAATGTTTGTATACGTTTATTAAATAAATGAACCATTGTATATTCACCAATATATAGTTTTTGTTTCTCCGTTTTCCAATCTTATTGTTTCCTACACACACACACACACACACACACACACATACACACACACACACACACACACACACACACACACACACATATATATATATATATATATATTTTTTTTTTATTCATCCAGCCTTGACAGACGTGTTTTAAATTTTATCTCCACTGCTTTTCTTTTAATGATTTGGAATTCATTCCATTTGCGCTTTTTTCCAATGAACTCTGCCTTTTGGATTATTTTGGACCATTTGGAATTTACCCATTGGATTGAAATTTTAAATTCGACCGTTTTGGATTTTACCATTTTTGGATTTTTACCCTTCACCGGACTGTCCGTTCGTGTGAGGTCTTTTTATCATTTTTCTTTTGCCTCCTGTTCCACTTACCTCACCCTTTTTTTTTTAACCAAGTAAGATCTGTGACTTACTTGTAGTTTCATTAAATACTTTTATATGCAAAATCTGATCCTGCATTTTGCTAATTCCTGCCCTCTGATGAGAAGGAGAGTATTTCTTCGAAACTCCGCGGATTAAGGACTATCCACTTATCTTGTGCTTCCTTTTTTAAAATTAAATATGTTTTTAACTCTTTTTCAAGATGTCTTTTTACATGTTTTAATTAATCATTTGTTCATATATATATATATATATATATATATATATATATATATATATATATATATATATATATATAAAGAGGTTGAGGAGAAAATTTCCGCAGAATCTTTACTTTTGATTTCAAATGATGTATTTTCAAATAGGTTTTCATTATAATACCTATCTAAATAGCATTTTAAAGAGAGATCTTAGCTCTACCCAATCATTTAAATTACAAACGTTTTAAAACAATGATTTCACAACGTTGAATATAAGATGGAAAAAACGTAAATTCGCACAATTTTCTTATTTCAATTCAAGCTAGATCGAAAAGCTACCGGAATGGCTCGCAATATCAACGAACCGTTTGCTCTACAGAACGCACAGCACAAGTGTGGTTGAAAAAATTTTGTGGCGGTGACGAGAGTCTTAAAGCTGATGATCGTGATGGTCGGAAATCGGAAGTTAACAATCAATTTAGAGTCTTAGTCGAGCCAATGCACGCACAACTGTTTGAGAACTTGTAACGTATACGACGATTCTCCACCACTTACGAGAGATTGGAACTCCCCCTGATAAATGAGTAGCTCACGAATAAAACTACAACCAAAAGAAACACCATTCTGAAGTGTTATCTTCCCTTTTATGCAACAAGAACGACCCATATCTCGACCGAATTGTGACTTGCACCAAAAGGAGGTGATGCTGACTGTTTGGTACTCTGCGATCGGTCTTATCCATTACAGATTTTTTTTAATACAGGCGAACCCCTTATGGCGGTGAAGTACTGTAAACAAAAGGATGAAATGCAGTCAGAAACTTCGACAACAACACCCAGTATTAGTCAATAGAAAAAGCCAATTCTCATCCACGACAATGCACGATCGAACGTTATTAAACCGACCTTACAGAAGTTGAACAAATTTGGCTACGAAACACTGCCTTATCCGCCATACTCTCCAGATTTCTAACCTACCGACTACCACATTTTCAAGCAACTCGAAAATTTTCTGCGTGAGATATTAGAAACGCCTTCATAAATAAACTTATTTTTGCATTTGCAAACGTCTGTTGATTCTGATGGTGTTTATTTCAATTAATAATTTTTTGTCTGAGCCGAGATATGTCCATCTAAATTAATAAGTTCAAAACCGCAATAACTTTCTTGTCATATATATATATATATATATATATATATATATATATATATATATATATATATATAGAGAGAGAGAGAGAGAGAGAGAGAGAGAGATGAGAAAGATACTGGCAAAAACCAGAAACAACAAGAAGGAAAAACTTCATATTAGTATTTTTTCGAATATTATAATTGTTTTGAGATATACCGGACAATTTTAAAATTTATGTTCTTAAAAGTTTTTAAATCATCTTGTTTGAAGAAAAAATACAAAGTTTGTACGTATCTTGACACATTTTCATTCTGTTATAACTACATGTATAGATATTTGTACATATATATATAAATACATATATATATTAATACACACACACGCATATATATATATCCATATATATATATCCATATATATATATATATATATATATATATAATATAAAGCTGAATGTATGTGTGTGTATGTGTGTGTGTGTCTGGTCATGAACAGGCTCCTATAGTGTTAACTATTTTAAAAAACTGATTACATATAATGATATATGTATCGAGACACAGGAATGGGTATGTTTGACCTGGCAGAACAGTGGTTCATTAAAATTTTGGGGTTTACGTCCGCGCCTGGTCCACAAAGTATGGAAATAAAAAATTTAAGAATTAAAAAAAAAACGTTTACAAGTGTTTTTGATATAGATGTACATAATAATACTTTGATAAGTATGTTTTAACTTAAATAGGGATGCTATAATAAAATTGTGGGGTCTGCGTTCGCGCCTGGTCTTCATAGAATGGAAATAGGCACAAACTTTAATAAAGACTTTTCATATCTATCTTCGTAAGTATACTTTGATAATTATGTTTCAGTTTGAAGAAATATGGTATAATAAAATTATGGCGTGTTCGTTCGCACCTGACCTCCATAGAATGGAAATATGCCACAAAGTTTAACAAGGTTTTTTAATATAGACCCACAGAATATTGTGATAAGTGTTGCTGTGTGAACAGGTATGGTATAATAAATTATAGGGTTTATCTATTTTATTTTTACTTTCATCATATTTTGCTTTAGTTTTGATACCCCCAAATTCGAAGCTATCTCTTTACAACCCTTCCTTTTCATAACCTATCATACTTTCATAAATCAGAGTTTATTTTCTGTAGGCTGTTTTCGAACCCAGTCAACGACGGGCACTTTTGCTGGTATATATATATATATATATATATATATATATATATATATATATATATATATATATATATATATATGTGTATATATATATAGAGAGAGAGAGATGTAAATATATATATATATATGTGTGTGTGTGTGTGTGTGTGTGTGTATATAAATGGAGAGTTGTATGCTTTGGTTTCGATTCTAGCTGATGGCACATATATATATATATTTATTTTTGATCTCACTGCTATCTATTAGGTACAATATAATAATCAATCAATTATGTAGCATAATGTCATTTAGGTACGTTTAGGATGATCAGGAGGTAGACATAATATATATATATATATATATATATATATATATATATATAATATATATATATATATACGAGAAAGATGTTAAAGCATTTTACTTCGTGTAAAAAGGGGTTGTGTTTTAAGGCTATATCAATGCAGTTTGTAGGCAACACAGTAGAAACAAGTTAGTATATAAAATTTAAAGACAATATTAGAAGGAATAATAAATACGTAATCTGCTGAATTATCCAATCATATTAAAGCGTAAAATCTTTATTTATTTGATAAGGCTTCCACGTTTGAAAGTATTATGTTTTTGTACACTCTACACAACTACAAGTCTTTTGCAATTAAAGGCGTTTCGGTATTCCGTTTTTATTTTTATTTGTAGCCTTAATGCTTTGTTTTGCTGTTTTTGTCATTTTTATTAATGTTTGCCAGCGGAGGTGATGGTAGTTCAGCTGTTAAAAACAATAACTGACGACCTGAGTGTCCCAAGTTCGAATCCAGTTCGTTCCACTAACTTACCTTGTCGAGTTTTAATTTATTTTCTTATTTAATTTGGCTGTTCCTGCGATGAGTGTAACACAATATTACATAGACCCGCGCGCATCCACACACACACACATACACACACACACACACACACACACACATATATATATATATATATATATATATATATATATATATATATATATATATATAAAGGGTGAAATGATAAAATTGTCTCCCTAGGTAAAAACTACATAATTCTATTTTCATTTGATGAAAATCGTTTTTTTTGTTTGTTTTTTTGTCGTTGCAGACCATCTACTAGTTGGTCAGCTGTGTAGAAATCTCAAGAGCGATATCAAGTCTGAAAGTGGCACAGATTAGAGATGTGCCGCTATACAACTCATGCTCTCTACCGAAGTTATGACGACAGAACTATTGCCAGCACCCTCAAAATGCATCGCTGGATTGTCGCGAATAACAGGGACGTACCCAGGGTGATAAAACAAAGTTCCGGTGACGGTTATGGTCTTTAGTGTGGTTTCAAGTAAGAGCCACATCATGCCACCTCACATTTTCGAAGTCGGCTCGAAAATCAACACGATAGTTTACCTGGATGTGCTGAAGAGTATAGTGATCCTCTGGTACAATCTTGTGGCCTATGACAGACCCTGAGTTTAGCAGCAGGACTCGGCTCCAGGCCACAAGTCCTAAGACACCTAGGCTTTGGTTCAGAAGGAGTGCTACGACTTTGTACCCTTCTCTAACTGGCCCCTCGCCTCCTCCGGCCTGACCCCGCTGGACTACTTTGTTTGGTGATACTACGAAAACATCAAAATCATGACCTCCCACAAAACCAAATCCAGCTTGATCGGCGCCATCCGCTGGGCTCCCGCCAGCGCTTGTGGAAAAGGCACGCTCCCTGTTCCGGACCCGTATCGAGGTGGTGAATAAGGCTGAAGGCGGCTACATTGAATGGATGTCAGGTCTACTACACAATCAATTTGCCTGAATTACTTTTTTCAATAAGAGTTTTAAAATAAAGCTGTATTGTTGTCTTGTTTAGGTCGACAACTTTATCATATCATATATATATATATATGTATATATATATATATATATATGAACAAATGATTAATAAAACATGTTAAAAACATCTTAAAAAATAGTTAAAACATATTTAATTTCTTTTATTTCTTTACATATATATATACATATATATATATATATACATATATATATATATATATATATTACAATAGAAAAATGCGAGCATGGAAGGTAATACGATTAAACTTAAGCATGGAAACGTAAAGAACTAATTTTTAAAACTGGAAAAGAAAAAGACCAGATATTCTAGTAAAAAATATACAAAATTTATAAGAAAAGGACAAGATATTCTAGTAAAAAATATAATACATTTATAAGAAAAGGACAAGATATTCTAGTAAAAAATATAATAAATTTTTAAGAAAAGGACCAGATACTCTAGTAAAAAATATAATACATTTATAAGAAAAGGATTAGATATTCTAGTAAAAAATATAATAAATTTATAAGAAAAGGACAAGATATTCTAGTAAAAAATATAATACATTTATAAGAAAAGGACAAGATATTCTAGTAAAAAATATAATAAATTTATAAGAAAAGGACAAGATATTCTAGTAAAAAATATAATAAATTTATAAGAAAAGGACAAGATATTCTAGTAAAAAATATAATAAATTTATAAGAAAAGGACAAGATATTCTAGTAAAAATAATAATAAATTTATAAGAAAAAGAACAAGATATTCTAGTAAAAAATATAATAAATTTATAAGAAAAGGACAAGATATTCTTGTAAAAAATATAATAAATTTATAAGAAAAGAACAAGATATTCTAGTAAAAAAATGTAATAAATTTATAAGAAAAGGACAAGATATTCAAGTAAAAAATATAATAAATTTATAAGAAAAGGACAAGATATTCTAGTAAAAAATATAATAAATTCATAAGAAAAGGACAAGATATTCTAGTAAAAAACATAATAAATTTATAAGAAAAGGACAAGATATTCTAGTAAAAAATATAATAAATTTATAAGAAAAGGACAAGATATTCTAGTAAAAAATATAATAAATTTATAAGAAAAGGACAAGATATTCTAGTAAAAAATATAATAAATTTATAAGAAAAGGACAAGATATTCTAGTAAAAAATATAATAAATTTATAAGAAAAGGACAAGATATTCTAGTAAAAAAATATAATAAATTTATAAGAAAAGGACAAGATATTCTAGTAAAAAAATATTATAAATTTATAAGGAAAGGACAAGATATTCTAGTAAAAAAATATAATAAATTTATAAGAAAAGGACAAGATATTCTAGTAAAAAAATATAATAAATTTATAAGAAAAGGACAAGATATTCTAGTAAAAAAATATAATAAATTTATAAGAAAAGGACAAGATATTCTAGTAAAAAATATAATAAATTTATAACTTAAAGTATTGCAGCATTTTATAAATTGAATTTTAAAAATAAATTCATAATTATATTTTTTACTAGAATACCTTGTCCTTTCTTTTTCAGTTTTAACAACTAGTCCTTTACTTTTCCATGTGTAAGCTTAATCATATTACTTTTCATGCCCGCATTTTTCTATTGTAATCCATAATTTATCCAGGCTTGTTCTTTGTTTAATATCAGTCTTATTTTTCCCCGATAAACACATATGTAATAACAATGTACGGTGCACGTCTGCTTTCAATAAAATGCCCCAATTATCTCCCTTTCATGCTTTCATTCTCTCTTTTTCACTTGCTACTTCTCTTTCCGAATTAGTAGAAACAGTAGTCGCTGAAGCGACGTGGTTTCTATGGAAACTAGTCATAAAAGCGTCGCTCACATACTTTTACGATTTTGTACGCCATAAAATTCATCATAACTTTTGTCTTACTGAATGAAAATTGAATTTTTTTATTCACAATATATCTGGGAAGATGATCTAAAAACTTACAAAGCTAGGTAGAAAACAAAAACTTAGAAAAATCAATTTAACTTTTTTAAAACAATAAACATGTAAAAATATTTTTTTTAATATGGGATGTGCATTATTACCTTAAAATAGACAAATGTATTTTCTTTTGGAGGGCGCCCGTTTTAAAACTATATCAACCTCTGTAATTTTCTATTTTTGAGCAATTATCGAGACTCCTAGGACGTGATCCTTTTATGTCGGACATTTTTTGTTCATAAGTAACACTCGACATTACTTTTTTTTTAACTACATCAACTCTTTAAAATAAGTTGAAAAACCAAAAGCTAGTTAGAAAATGAAAACTTAGAAAAATTAATTTAATTTTTTTTTTTAAACAACAGTAAACACGTAAAAATATTTTTTTTAAATATTATGGGATGTCTATTCTCTTTTAAAGATAATATCTTCTTAAATAACGCTCATAAAATGTGTTTTCAATCGATATTTATTCAATAAGGGACCAGTTTTCCTACTTAGCGAAAGGGGACGAGTGTTCCGGCGTCGAGTTTTCTGGGTACGAGTTTTCCGGAGACGAGTTTTCCGGAGACACGTTTTCCGGAGACGAGTTTTCCGGGGACGAGTTTTCCTAAATTCGGTATTTCGGTTGAAGCACCTAACAAAGCTACTGTCGGACTTATCATAATACTATACTGTCACACACACAGACAGACACATACACACACACACACACACAAAAACACGTAAAAACACTCACACACGCACACACACACACACATATATATATATGTATATATATATATATACATATTTATATATATATTTCTGTAGAAATATATTTTCTTATTATACATCAATCCTTATTTAAGAAGCTGAATGTAATTACAGAGCAATATAAAGAATAAATGACAAAAAGTTATATTCCAAAATTCATGATGTTGACAATCTTATAACTTATTTCTTTAATTCAGTTGATTTAGAATTGTATAAGTCAACTGAATTAAAGGAATAAATAATTGGGAGGTCAACATCATGAATTTTGTAATATAACGTTTTGTCATTTATTATATATATATATATATATATATATATATATATATATATACATATATATATATATATGATGCTTACGTCTATTTTGATGTATGAGATCTGATTCAACAACTAAGTCTACACAGATTATTTGTTTATGAGGTTCTGTGCAGAACTATCCGCACATTTTCGTATAACTGCTAATCTCAGTCGGTGCAATGCCTGCTACGAGACAGAGCAAACAATAGACATCAGGTATTACATCAGTTTTTTTTTCGCCTAGATTCATGGCTATATCTATATCTATATCTATCTCTCTCCCTCTCTCTCTCTTTCTCTATATATATATATATATATACATGTGTGTGTAAAAGTAGCCTAAAGTATCACTTTTATTATAGAATATTTGTTCCATATAGATATCTGCTTATATATATATATATATATACTTATATACATATATATATGTGTGTGTGTGTGTGTGTGTGTGTGTGTGTGTGTGTGTGTGTGTGTGTGTGTGTGTGTGTGTGTAAAGAGAGAGGGGGAAAGTAGAGTAAGAAAGGAGGGAAGAGGGGGTGGGAAAGGCGGCAGGGGACATGAAAATCTGAAAGTTATTGGGTAACAGATCCGATGAGAGCAGATGGCTTTAAAGGACATGATGATTATGTCTGCCTCCCTCATCTACCCATCACCTTTCCTCTCTCTCTTTGCCCCACCCCCCGGTTCTTTCGGAATGGATTTGAATGATCCATTTTGGGGTGTTTTTCTTTTTTTATTGTTTCGATTTATTTCTCATTGTTTTCTGTTTTCTCTTGTTTTGTTTGTTTCATATTCTGGCAATCTTCTGTTGATAGAGACCCTCTATGATTTTCCATTCGCATCTCGGTAATTTTGTCCGACCGACAAAAACACCACATTCCTACGTACCGGCGCCAGTACGGTCCGACCGGCTTACAAAAGGGCAAACCTAATCTGCTTAAGGATTCATATATGCAACGTAAGATCTCGTTGGGTTTTGGTCAGCATTGGATGCTGAAGCAGCAGCGCTCGCTCTCTCAAATAATCTGGAACGATGGAAGAGGGGAAGGGTGAGTGGGGCGTGCAGTGGACTGGCGGGACAATACTCCTCAACATATGCTTATTGCTCTTCTTCCTTCAATCGTTCACACACACACACATATATATATAAACATACATATAAACATATATATATGTATATATATGTATATGTATATATATATATATATGTATATATATATATATAAATATATATATGTATACAATACTATTATATGAAGTCACTTTCCTCGTAGGTTCCAAAACGGCTGAGACGATCAAGACCACTATATATATATATGTGTGTGTGTGTGTGTGTGTGTGTGTGTGTGTGTGTGTGTGTGTGTGTGTGTGTAATTATTTATTATAATATATATATATATATATATATATATATATTATTATCATTATATGTATTAGTTGTCTGGATAGGCTCAGCCGTTTCGGGACCTAGGAGGAAGGAACTCTCACGCACACAAAGTAACTTTATATATATATATATATATATATATATATATATATATATATATATATATATATATATATATATAAAGCTGAACGTGTAGGGTCTGCGTTCGCGCCTGGCCCCCAAATTATGGAAATAAAAAATGAAAAAAAAACGTTTACAAGGGTTTTTGATATAGATGTACATAAGAATGCTTTGATAAGTATGTTTCAACTTAAATAGGGATGGTATAATAAAATTGTGGGGTCTGCGTTCGCGCCTGTACTCCATGGAAATATAGCACACACTTTAACAAAGACTTTTCATATCTATTTGCGTAAGTATACTTTGATAATTATGTTTCAGTTTGAAGAAATATGGTATAATAATATTATTGGGTGTTCGTTCGCGCCTGACCTCCATAAAATGTAAATATCTTTTTGAACCCAGTCAACGACGGGTACTTCTGCTAGTATAATGTAAAGCTGAACGTCTGTGTGTGTGTCTGGTCACGAATAGGCTCCTATATGGTTGACTATTATAGAAAACTGATCACATATAATGATAGAAGATGTATCGAGACACGGGAACGGATATGTTTGATCTGGCATAATGATGATTCATTAAAATTGTGGGGTCTGCGTACCCGCCTGGTCCACGAAGTATGTAAATAAAAAAAAAAATTTTAATTAAAAAAAAAACGTTTACAAGTGTTTTTGATATAGATGTACATAATAATGCTTTGATAAGTATGTTTTAACTTAAATAGGGATGGTATAATAAAATTGTGGGGTCTGCGTTCGCGCCTGGCCTCCATAGAATGGAAATAGGCACAAACTTTAATAAAGACTTTTCATATCTATCTGCGTAAGTATACTTTGATAATTATGCTTCAGTTTAAGACATGGTATAATAAAATTATGGGGTATTTGTTCGCGCATGGCCTCCATAGAATGGAAATATGTCACAAAGTTTAACAAGGTTTTTTAACATAGATCCACAGAATAGCGTGATAAGTGTTTCAGTGTAAACAGGTATGGTATAATAAATTATGGCGTTTATCTATTTTATTTTTACTTTCATCATATTTTGCTTTGGTTTTGATACCCCCAAATTCGAAACTATGTCTTTACAACCCTTCCTTATCATAACCTATCATACTTTCATAAATCAGAGTCCATTTTCTGTAGGCTGTTTTTGAACCCAGTGAACGACGGGTACTTTTGCTAATATATATATATATATATATATATATATATATATATATATATATATATATGCGTATATGTGTGTTTCGCACGCTGTATCAGCATTAATACAGCTTGCAAAATGCTAGTTACCCTCTCAGTTAACTCTTTATACAGCCTAACATCACAAGTGCATTTGAGAAGCCGAAATTAATTTCAATCCATTATCGCCGCAGAAGCAGAAAGGTCAGTGGGTTCTTCGATATGATAGGGACGCGTTCAGAATAAATGTATTTTTTTAGACTACAACTGAACCATGATACTTCACTTTTCATTTTAAACTTTAATTCAATCCATTTTATATAAAAAAATAATTTTATAAAATTAATAGTAGGTTCTGTGCAGTTCAACGTACACTACAGTGTATTGTGGACTAAGTCACTGCGGAAGATACGTGATGCTTCCTCCCGGTGCACCGCGATGGGTCCTCAACTAGAGCAGGCACTCAATCGATTCCACTGGTTTCAATTATGATAAAAATATTGGAGTGTGAAACATTCGTTGATCATAATTCGATCCCAGGCAACGCCAGGTAACATTGTTAGTCCCAATTAATACATAATAATCTATAACTGTGCATGAATTGGATATTAAAGTACTTATTTCACTGTAACTTATTTTAACAAAGATCCATACAAACTTTAAGTCAGATCAGCTCAGTAGTTTCCGATGGGCAGATAACCGAGCGGTCAGACAAAAAAAAAAAAAAATCGACATATATAATTTGTTTGTTGTTTGTTTTAAGAAAACCAGAACGTTATACATTTTTTTTTCTTAAAATAGATATTTAAAGATATTAAGTGGGCTTCCGCACGAGCCCTTTTCATGCGATTTCTTTTTGTTTATGATATTTTTTTTCTTTGGAAGTCTGTCGGGATGTTAATTGGAGAATTGTAAAGTCATCAAGTGCAAGCACATGGCTCACGTTATAATATTTTGAGAAATAGGAGTGCACTGTTTTGAAATATCGTTAAGTGAACACTTAAAAAATTTTTTTTAGAAAGCCAAAACGATAAATAACAAACAAAATAAACATTCGTAAATAGATCGTTGCTTAATATCTTTAAATAGCTATTCAAATGAAATAGATGTTGTTCATTTGTTTTTGTTAGCGATAACTTTTGAATGAATTCGATTATTTTTTAGGAAAGTGCATTTTTACCTAAATGCGAGTTGGGAATAATTTTCCATTTGATCAAATTGGAACCCCCAAATGGGGAGCGGCATATGTATTATTTTTAAAAAAAAATATTATCCACTGACACGTGTTTCGTCGTCTACGACTCATCAGAGTTGCCGAATCTAGCAAGATTCGAAATCGAGACCCCATGATAAGAAGCCTAAACCTCTTCCACTGGGGCTATCTCGCACGACCACTAATGCTCGTTATAGCTTTCTAAAAGATTTTTTAATATTCATTTACCGATATAGTAAATCTATTTCTTATATATATATATATATATATATATATATATATATATATATATATATATGTGTGTGTGTGTGTGTGTGTGTGTGTGTGTGTGTGTGTGTGTGTGTGTGTGTGTGTGTGGTAAACAATGTTTTTCAATTATATTTCACTTTTTCTGTATACAACTTTTTTATTTAGAAACTCAGGGTAAGTAAAATATGATGACAGAGCATATCCGGCAACCATCTCAACATCGTGTGTCCCGGCAAACAAGATGGCTGCCAGTACAAACACATGGTGTTGAGTCTTCGAAGTATGTTCATCATTTTGCTTTTTCGACATTGTCAAGCCTTTTTTTTTTCTAAGCTAAGAATTTCAAACATTTCTGGCGAATATATGCACAAAAAGAGTCGGTATTGACATAATAATAACTAGTTGTTTCTGCATAACAAAACGATTCTGTAAACAATATATCGACATTTTTTCATACTGTTTTACATAAAAAATTAATACTTGGATCTTGTATGTAACCATACTGCCATTCTTTTATTAGTTGCCTGGCACGGCTACAAGGGAGACACCCGAAGCAGCGAAACAGAAGTATATATACAAATGTAGTCAAATTTTGGCATATTTTATTGGTTTGAAAATATCATTTTTTTTACCAACTCTCATAAAATTTTAACCATAGAATAGTATTAGGATCTTCAAAAAGCAATTTTTCATGTAGTTTCATCACATAGAACAAAATATATGAGCATTTCAATATTAAAGTTAATTAGTGTATATATATATATATATATAAATATATATATATATATATATATATATATATATATATATAGTTCCCTTATAGCACTGCTTTGTTGTATCACGACTGGACATTGCCGCTGGATTATCACATTTCTCTAGCGGGGGATTGAGCGTACACCCATTGCGTTGATAGTCGGAAGTTCTGCCCACTGGCCCATCAGTATCCAGATATATATATATATATATATATATATATATATATATATGTGTGTGTGTGTGTGTGTGTGTGTGTGTATCTATATATATGTATATATATATCTATATATATGTATATATATGTATATGTATATATGTGTGTATATATATCTATATATATATGTATATATATATATATGTATATATATATCTATATATATGTATATATATGTGTGTATATATATCTATATATATGTATATATATATCTATATATATGTATATATATATGTATATATATGTGTATATATATATATCTATATATATGTGTGTAACTATATCTATATATATATATGTATATATATCTATATATATGTACATATATATGTATATATATATGTGTGTATATATATCTATATATGTGTGTATATATATCTATATATATGTATATATATGTATATATATGTGTGTATATATATCTATATATATGTGTGTATATATATCTATATATATGTATATATATATATATATCTATATATATATATGTATATATATATGCATATATATCTATATATATTTATATATATATGTATATCTATCTATATATATGTATATATATGTATATATATCTATATATATCTATATATATATATGTATATATATGTATATATACATATGCATATATATGTGTATATATATGCATATATATATATATATATATGTGAGAGAGAGAGAGAGATGTTTTGTTTTGGTTTTTAGCGATATGTTTTGAATGAATTCAATTATTTTCGAAAGTGTATTTTTACTTAAATGCGAGTTGGAAATAATTTTCCATTTTAACCAATCTGGAACCCCCTATGGGGAACAGTATATATTATTTTTATTAAAATTTAATTATCCACTGACACGTGTTTCGTCGTTTACGACTCATTCAGAGTGGCTGTATCTAGCGAGATTCAATATATATATATATATATATATATATATATATATATATATATAAAACTACTTCATTTATTTACATAAATTTAATATACGAAAGTATAGATTTATGCGTAAACTTAAAGTATTTGCTTCAAAAGTGCTCAATACGTAGGTAGAGCTAGTTAGTAATTTATAAAATATATATGGCGATTAAGCTACACTGAATATTCTGCGTTTCATCCAACTATAGGATTCGTCAGGCTTATGCGCGAATTGTGTGGTTGCCTCTTGCTTTTATATATGTTGAGGATTTCTAGTTGGCCAATCAGCTTTCTAGTATCCACCGCGCCCCTTCTTATCAGCGAATGGGCATGCATTTTATCAAACAAAGGGTCTGTTTTAGAACTAGGTTAGTGGTTTTAGGTAGACGTTCTCCTTTTTTTATACATATAAATATACCTATGTGTACACACATATACATGCACACATATATACATATATATATATATATGTATATATACATATATGTGTGTGATACTAGAAAGCCGATTGGCCAACTAGAAATCCTCAACATATATAAAAGCAAGAGGCAACCACACAATTCGCGCATAAGCCTGACGAATCCTATAGTTGGATGAAACGCAGAATATTCAGTGTAGCTTAATCGCAATATATATTTTATAAATTACTCTCTCTCTCTCTCTCTCTCTCTCTCTATATATATATATATATATATATATATATATATATCGAGTCTCGCAAGATACAGTCATATATATATATATATATATATATATATATTTCGAATCTCGCTAGATACAGCCACTCTGATGAGTCGTAGACGACGAAACACGTGTCAGTGGATAATTACATATATGCTGTTCCCCATGTGGGGGTACCAGATTGGTTAAAAGCTGGCCAGAATTTAACAAATGAAGGCTCGTTGGAATGGTAATGACCTGAATTCTGTATTTCACTATGTGACATTTGCCCTAAAATCACACATTAAAGGGATCAACCTTAATCCTTTTAGATATAAGCATCAAAATATTAGCTTTTTTTTTTTTTACAAAACTAAGGTTTTTTGAAAGCTTTTTGTTTAATTTACGGTAAGGTTTGTCCTTTTATGTCGAACGACAAGGAGATTGTCCATTGTTTCCTAATTTTTTGTAAAATTTATATACTCCACTTGACCATCATAAAATGTTTGAATGATAATCATTTGTATCTTAGTTTGGTATATGAATTACAAAATATCTGATATTTCCTCCAAAACTTCTGGGCTTAATGGAGGGGAGACTTGTGATATTAGGGCGTGTAAGGTGTTAATTATGGTAAAAAATATCCTGTTCCATCTTTTATCGGATTATCTCGATTATCGATACTTATCGAAGGCATTCCGACAAAAAAATATAACTAACTATAAACTATAAAGAACTCTGCCAGGCACATAAAGTACATTTGTATGAAATTTCATAAAAATCGCCCAAGTCGTTTTTGAGTTCATTGGGAAAGAAACACAGAGTTCTTTATATACGCAGGCGGACAAAAAGAAAGTCCGCACTTGTAATTTTTTCCAAAACTGCAAATTTAAGCTAAATTTAATGTAGCTGTTTAAACAAACTATACCTAATTTGGTTTGCCTTTTATTCTTCTATAATTTTACCTGTTCATATTTGACTTTTAATTGAAATATTCTAGTTTTCACGTAAATTTTTAAAAAATAAACTTCAAATTGAGGAGGCAAAAAGAAAGTCCGCACAATGGAAAATTGTTATTTAAATGTAACTTTAGTACATTAATGCAACACAAATACAACAGAAACAAAATGAACTAGTTAATATTTAATAGCATAGCCCTTCTGCAATCTGACAGCCTGCAATCTTTTGGGAATTCTTTAATACTTCGGGGAAAGGGCATGCCACTTTTCTTTAATTTTTGTCCAAACTTCTTCCAAATTTGAAATTTTATCATTGCGTAGCTGTTGCTTGATGTAATGCCATGTGTTTCGATAGGATTGAGGTCTGGCGATTGTGCAGGCCAATCCAAACACGGAATATCATTCTCCGTCAGAAACCTCTTGACATTGTCAGTTGTGTTAATGGGAGCATTATCCTGCATGAAGATAGGATCATGATCCAAATTCCAACCAAAGTAGGGTAGAGAATGTTCAGTCATCATATTAATGCACTTGGTCGAATTAATTCGACCTTGCAAGCGAACGAGAGGCCCTGGACTATTAGTACTAATAATATCTCACATCAAAACTGAACCTGCACCACCTTGCAGCGTTGAAACTTAGTACCTAGCATTAAATTCTTCCTTTTCTCCGACGGACGTACTGCCAAGCATCACTGCCTTGCCTATTGAACTTGCTTTCGTCGCTAAAAAGCACTTTTTACCAATTTGAAGAGTCATGATGTTCATTGGATGTGACGAAGTCCAGACGGCGCTTTCTGTTCTTTACAGAAATCATTAGCTTACACCTTGCAAAATCTCCTCGCAAATTAAATTTCTTTAATCTGTTCCTGACAGTAGAAAGAGAGCCATTTTTAACAAGAGGCTGTTGGATTTGGGGAGCCGCTTTAGATTTGTTTCTTAGACTGCGGATCTTGATAGCATTGTCTTCCCTGTTGAAAGTACGACTAGCTTTAAGGGCATCACGAACACTGCCGATGTTTTGGTGCTTTTGCACAGTCTTTCGTATCGTTTTCTCATCACATTTCAATCTGCGGCCGATTTCTCGATTGGATAAACCAGAAAGGTGGAGATTAATGAGCTCTTGATGATCGCTAAGAGAAAGTCGTGGCATATGGACTAAATGTTACGTTGTATAAACTGGAACAGCAACAATTACGATTAGAGATGATTTGTTGCCTGTTGGTGAATATTTTAAAGTGATTTAGGGGCGATAATTTAAGCTGGTTTTAAGCGAATTTGTTGCTGCGGACTTTCTTTTTGCCTCCTCAATTTGTAGTTATTCTTTTAAATTGACGTGAACACTAGAATATTTCAATTAAAAGTAAAATATGAACAGGTAAGATTATAGAGGAATAAACGGCGAATCAAATGAGGTATAGGTTGTTTAAACAGTTATAATAAATTTAGCTTAAATTTTCAGTTTTTTTGACAAAATTACAAGTGCGGACTTTCTTTTTGCCGGCGCTATATATATATATATATATATATATATATATATATATATAGAGAGAGAGAGAGAGAGAGAGAGAGAGAGAGAAAGATAGATAGATAGATAGATAGATAGATAGATGCTGTTTGTTTTTGTCTTCGCGTTACGTTTTGAATGAATTCAATTATTTATGAAAGTGCATTTTACCTAAATGCGAGTTGAGAATAATTTTCCCTTTAACCAATTTGGTACCCCCACATGGGAAGCGGCATACATATTATTTTTAAAATATAATTATCCACTGACGCGTGTTTCGTCGTCTGCGACTCATCAGGGTGGCTGAATCTCGCTAGATTCAGCCACCCTGATGAGTCGCAGACGATTAAACACGTGTCAGTAGATAATTATATTTAAAAAATAATATATATATATAAATATATATATATATATATATATATATATATATATATATATATAGAGAGAGAGAGAGAGAGAGAGAGTGAGTGAGTGAGAGAGAGAGAGAGGGGCATAAAAAATAAATAAAACAAAAAGGCTTCCTTCAGTCTTGACAGACTATGTATACCCGCGGTGATTTGCCTGCGCGGGAAACTTTTGTGGCAAGAGTTGCGCAATCTCAACCTCACCTCCCCTAAGTCGACATTGTTGAATACCAGTGGCAAGTGGAGGCTCAGGACGACTGGAAACAATGTGTTTGCCTAATGTGTGATCATTTTATGTTTTTACTAGAAGGGAGACTCGACGTTGCCCGGGATTGAATGATGATCAACGAATATTTTACACACCTATATATTTATTGTCATCGAAATCCGTGACATCGCGAGGGGGAAAGCTTCGCATACCTCCATGCAGTAACTTAGTCCAAAATATTTGTTTTTCTACATTGCACTCTTGAGAACCTACTGTTTCTTTTGTAAAATTATATTATATAAACTTCTTTCCAGTTAATGAAAAAAACAATTAAGATATTTACGTGCCGGGTTTGAGCCTGCAGACTACGTCATGAAAAAAAGAAGATAAATAAATAAAAAACATTAAGGAATTTACGTGCGGAGTTTGCACCTAAGATGACGCCATAATTTTTTTTTAAAAAACACACTATCAATTTACCCACGGTAGAAGTTTCATGGCCTGTTGTTCTTATATCGTTGCTAAGCGAGGACATGGAAAAAATGGCTTTACCGATGATAGATGAATTTGAAAAAAAAAACGGTTTCGGTTATCGATTATCGGTAATTTTCGGAGTTATTCTTAGACAAAACTTAACTAAGATTACTCCCAGACATATACACTTTAAAGTTGTGTAAAATTTAAAGAAAATCTGATCAGTCGTTTTGGAGTCTATAAGGAACGAACTCACACACAGACAAAGTTGATCAAACTTTTAATATTAGTAAATCTATAAATATAAAAGCGAAAATGTGTGTATGTATGTGTGTTTGTATGTCTCGCAAAAACTTTCCACACGAGTCACGGATTTTCGCCATATCGGTATCATTTTGAACTTCCAACCTTCATCCGACAAATATCGAAAAATTGATCAAAAACGTTAACTTTTTTCACCCTGAAATCATCACTTTTATACACGGGGGGGGGCAGCAAAACCCCTCCTCTCATGGCGAGTTCGGTTCTACGCATGCGCAAATGACGTCGTAACCTAATTTAGTTTAAAGATTTAAAAAAACGACACAATTTCGAATCGTGGTGTGGGATGTCTTTTTTTTTCGATTTTTAAAGGTTTAATATTGAAACAGGGTTATTTAATATATATATTTGGTTTTTATTTTTCAGATTTTTTAGCGAAGTTTTAACGTTCGTTTTTCTGTTTCGCGTTTTCTTTTTTTGTTTTTCCCATTTTTACATTTAACATCGTTCGTTTGCCTTACGTCAGTTTTTTGGGGTGTTTTTTTACTTCGCTTATTCTTATGTTTTGATTAACACCCCCCACCGCGCCCGAGCACACACACCTCCAAACACCCGAGCAACGCTGGGTACCCCCCGCTAGTAGCTTTATATATTTAAAGCACTAATTCTCAAGCAACGATTCTTCGGATTTGTACCCTGTGGATACAAACATTACCTCGATTATTATACTTATCTATCTGTCTGTCTGTCTGTCTCTTTCTCTCTCTCTCTCTCTCTCTCTCTCTCTATATATATATATATATATATATATATATATATATATATATATATATATATATATATATATATATATATATATTGCTTTCAATAAGATTTCATTCCTTTCTATGGCTCGTTTAACACCTCGCCCGTATGAACCATTACAAAACTTTAATAATTTAGATTACATTTCTCCGAATAACACATGCGTTTTAATTCGTTAATTGCCTCGTTGCCTTTGTAGGTTGCCAAGGCACACCCGAGTCACACTTTCGTGCGAGGTAAAATGGAAAAAAAAAACTTAATATGAAATTGTTATTATATCTACATTTCTCAGTGCGTGTATAATCCATTACAAATACCGTGTCGTTGTCGAGAACAGAAATTCTTGCTTATCTCTTGATACAATCACTCGGACGCCGATGTTGAATTTTAATTAGAGCTTATTACAAAACAGTCTCTGTTGTCTCTGTTCTATTGTTATTTTCATGGTAAGTGTTTGTCTGAGCTCCAATCCATTATCCCCACTTGCCAAACTTTTACAAAATACACTCGACTAGCTACAACCACTATCAACAATTTCACCCACTATTTATCTGTGCCTAATTTTTAACGCAAATTCCATGAACAAAGAAGTGCCTGCATGTGGAACATTGTTTCATTGACCTGCTTCACAGTTGATTAAAATATGGAAGCTTTCAAGTCTAATGTAAAGAAGTTCTTGTTGAGACGTCTCCATAAATAATCCCGATTATACCCAATCTATACCGTTAACGATTTCTAAACTACCACTTTACATTCATTAACCTTTATCCTCGAGTAGATCGTCGCCTCTGTCGAAGTTTTTTTCAGACATGAAAACATACATACATACATTTATATATTGGTAGCTCAAATTTTCGACCCAAACGGATTAAAAAGCTTGCCCTATCTCTGAATACCCTTTATGTTACTACCTTGTAAAAATGTACGGATTATTTGCGTGTGCATATGAAATAGAAAGATGGACAGATATGTCGACGGTTTGCTTGTCTCGCTAAACCTAGCTACATTTGTAGTATTAGGAATCCCAGCTTAAATGCTGTATAGGTAGTTTTTAGAAATAGAAGTTATATAAGCATTTTGATTTCCCATCAGTGATTTAGCAGGGTCAGAGCAGGTTAGATTTGACACCCATCAAACTGTCACCTTTAATGACCTAGGTTAGATGCACCGGAAATTAGGGGTGAAACAGAAATTATGGTCGTAGGCTTCCGGTTGACGACACATGGGTTGAGAGTTGGTTTTTGGGCTGCAGATGAAGCAGACGGGAGATTAGGGTCTCTCCGCGACAACCAGGGTTCGAGATGATAGGCTTGCCTTTAAAAAACAATTGAAGCTTCAAATCTTGTTGTTATCGATGCATCTGTCTGCAGCAGTGACCACTCCCCACGAGATGGAAGCCCAGTGACCAGAAGATATCATCCGCTGGCCAAGGCAAGCAGGTATGTACGCATGATGTTATTTGCACGTACACGTCTCGAGACCTTTCAAGGCAAGAAACGGTGAAGGATAGGAACACCCACACCCCACACACACAAATGAGTAAAAACATTGATAAGAACGCAGACACTTAAAAAAAAACAGTAGAAGTAAACGAAATAGTCAAGTGAACAATTAAATAAGTAATAAATAAATAGAAGGACGCAAAGACCCTTCATGTAATACATTGTTTGAGTCTGCCTGCTCGCCATTCTCTTCGGCGATCTGAACACGTATTCCCTCTGTGAAATGTCACCAAAAAAGTGTGATCAAATCTTCATCATGCAGTTAAGTGGGGTTTTTTTTCGATTTTCTTTCTGGGTTCACCTCCTACCCTTAAGTGGCCCTTGTTTTTGTATTCAAACACAATCTCAATCGCCTTAAGGGTGTAAAAAGAATAAGAAGATACTAAAGACTCCCTGTCCCTGGGGAGTTTGGCGTCAAGGTGAGCAGGCATTGCTTTTTGATGAAAGATCAAGTTCATCTGCATGCAAATAATAAGTCTTCACATTTTGAAGTGACACCAAAAATAAGATAAAATATTTTCGTGGTTGTATAAACTTCCGTTCTGGGGTCACCTCTTACACTTAAGTGACACTCAAACTCTTGTCATACATTCACAGCCTTCGTTATGTATGAAAACCTCTGACCTTGGCATTCAACAATGACGTCAAATATGAATAAACGTTTTTCCAATTTACAAACCTGAGGGCAGATTTAGACAAAATCTAGTTCCCCTAAAAGAGACATTCTAGATTAGAACAAAAACTACGTAGACAGATTTGTTGAGGGACAAGATGGCCTGTTTGTGTAATTTGGATCCCATCCTCCATGTTTTTAAATGGATTGAATGGTAGAGTTATTGAGAAGCAAAAGGTCGCATCATGATGACGAAAACATACCGATATATATTAGTGAAAGAATGCAGATTTATTTACATAAATATACATGTGAGAAATTTACATCAATATATGTGAGGAAAGAATTCGTTTAGAATAAGAGCTCGTTAAAAAGGAGAGTTAGTTGGGTGTCCATGCCAACCAGGAGCGGGCTCTGTCAAATCTTGACTTGTCAAGAGTTCAGCGGAAAAGAGGAAGAGATATACAGAACAGGAAGTGACGTAGCTGTGTCGCTATCCGGTTACCAGAGTTAAAAGGCGACAATCAAGTTAGCCTGGGATTTCAATTCCCACGGATTTGATTGACTACAGAAAGAAAAAATATACTATCAAGACAGGTACTAGACTTGGCTCCTTACACGCAAAATATATTGGAGGCAGATACACCTGCAAACCTTGGTTGAACAGAAAGGGGGAGGTTTAGAATCACTTCACTTATCTACCTCTCTATGTTTCGATTCTCCGACACAAACGTTTAAAGCAGATTAACTTACCTTCAGTTTTCTCCCAGAATAAATGGTAAATTTAGAGTTATATATGTTTTTCTTCCGTAGAAATTATGCAAAACAGAAAATTAGGCACAATGGAACGGCTCATCAAAAACTTGTTTGCATTGAAATTGAAGACAACCATATCGTATTCAGCTGGAAAGCAGGCAAACGGAAGACAGTTTCACAGGCGTGCAGTTCTAAGGAAGAAAGTCTATTCATGGAATCTACGTTTAAGTTTAGGCACAGATAAAGAGTGTGCAAAATTATTGATAGTGGTTTCAGCTAGACGAGTGTTCCTCGTGAACGTTTGGCAAAAGGGGACCATATATTGGAATGCAGATGACCACTTGCCATGAAAATAATGATAAAGCTGACAGACTCGCAATATCTCTTCTGTGAGATAGAGGTTGCAGGAGAGAGAAAAGACATCCCCTACGAGGCTACGAAGTCTATTTTGAACTCTGTCAAGGCAGGATAATTCTTTGTAGCAACTCTTGTCCAGATGTGGCAACAGTATCCCATCCTTGAATGTACGTGGCTCTTATTGGTTGGTCTATGCTAATCCTAGCTAGGATTCTCGTTAACCATAATACTACAAATATATCATGAGTCGACCTACTTAAAATTCCCAAATCAAATCGCATTTTTTGTTAAAAATGTAAAATTATTTATCTACGTAATCTGGTTAATATAGTATCAGAATATATCTCGTTTTCACGATTAATCTCTAATTTTCTCATAATAATCTGTGACATTTTTCTATTCTCAGCGAGACGGTCATCCCCACGATATCATTATACCATTTTTAGACAGAACAGATAATACCCTTGGATCCTAGACAGAAAACCGAGAAGGTATATTTTAGTTTCACGTACGGCCCAAAAGCGACATCATTTTATTTATTATAATTTTGTTGTTTTTACATTGCGTTCTCGGGAGGTCCTATTTATAAAAAAGGGGAATATAAGGTGATAACATGCTATGAACATATAATTAACGTATCTATATAGTAATGTAATATCTGTGGTATGTTATCACCTTCTATCCCCTTTTTTAATAAATAGAATTTCCCGATCAAATAGTTTATAATCTGGAATCCGTGACACACATACGTAAGTACGTTAACGGTACTACGGTATTAATATATATATATATATATATATATATATATATATATATATATATATATATATATATATATATATATATATATATATATATATATATATATATATATATATATATATACTTCAGAATAGTTTTTATTTAAGAATCAGTTGTTATGGAAACGTGAGATTGTAAGGTTTACAAAATATTACTGGCAGTAATATTCTATAAGTTATCCCATCTAAACAAGAATTGCTCGATATGCAAGATAGAGCAAATAAATTAAATTGTAATTCAATGAATTTCAAAAACCTCTCATTGAAATG
>NC_136505.1:93228567-93253567 GCF_053919585.1 Euprymna scolopes
ACTGTTCCCACCTTGAGTGTTATTTCGCAACGTTTTGGTCGATGTAACCTCCGCCGTTCTTTAGTTGTATATTGTCGAACTTGGTAATCATTCTATCGAACTCGGCATGGAATTTCGAACGGAACCCTTTATTTAATTCACAGGGGTTGCGTGCTCTTGTCTCGTCAGCCATGACTGGATAGAAGTCAGAAGTAATTCGTAATTGCATTTTCGATCGCCCGCAACGAGGATCGAACCTTTAACCTTCAGCAGAATATAAATTGTACAACTGAGTGTTACCAACTACTCTGACTACTACACCATTGCTTCTTGCGCCAGTAATCCAAATAATACGAGTTACAAATCCTCATTTAAAAAATTCAGAAACATTTTTGCATGTTCTTTTTTAAAAGACTAAAAAAGACTTTCATCTATACTGTCGCCACAAATATTGGCGAGGGTCGTTTAATACCGATGAGGTTTGCTTTAACATCATTTTGGCAACCTAGTGTCTGTCTCGCACTATGAAGTTCTTCGTCGGGGTGGTATGGCTTGTTTCTAGGAAATGCACGCTTCCATGTATTACCCTCTCCTTTCAGAGAAGGTTGGTCAATTACTGATGTTTTGGAGGATTTCATAATGGGGAATGCTAACGGATAACTCATAATGGAGAATGCTCGGCTATGTTTGTACCCAACTAGGGTGACTTTTCGATAGATACAATAGGCTCTTTCCCGTATTTGGATTTTTTTTCCGGTGTGAAGTATGGATCGGCTTGGTCTTAAGAGATGCCCGCTTCAAGGCATTACATCATCCTTCTAGAGAAGGTTGGTTTGTTTTATTTACCCCCTTTTTATGAGATTAGACACAAGGTCAAGTTTAAGTTTGGTAAAAAGTGTTTCTGTAAAACGAACTTGATTCAAACTTGGCGCATCTACGTTCTCAGTCTGTATTCTTTACAACCTGGCCACGGTTGGTTTATTAGCAACTTACTGAGGTGCATATACTTGGAAATATCAGTCGGTCCGTTCTCAGCTATTTTTGTATCCTATTGGAGTTCTCTCTAGAGGGTGGAGTAGCGGATCTTTCTCGTGTAAAAGCGGATTTAATGTCACGGTGGGAAGCTGAGAAATAGTAGGAACACAAGAACTAGGGCCACTCGGTTTGAGTTGGTTTCTATCAGAGTGTCAAGCGTCACCCATTCAATAACGACACCAAATAAACACACTATAACAATCATGTAATCTACTCATGGAAAGCCCTCAGATACTGTTATCGGTTAAGCTTATCTACTTATTAATATTCTTGAGCCCACATATGGGATCTTAAGAGGTACTGTATTACAGAGGTAACCTGATGCAAAGGCAACTAAGAATTTACTTCATACTTCTGTAAACTACTAAATCCAATTAAACTACACAGAGGCGTCCAGATTTCATCCCCGAATAGAATCGACAAGAAAACCCTTTTATAGCATTTAAGCTACACAGAGGAATTCGTCTTTCATCCTCGCAGGGAATGGTCGGGTTTTAGCCTGACGATTCTCAATGGTGATTAGACGCGGATGACTATGTGTAGCTTAATTGCCATATGCAATGTGATTACCGTTACAAGCAAAAGCAAATAAAAATACACAGGAAAAAATAAATAAAAATCCCACTCGGCATTTTTTAAAATGAAAATGAAACGCATTTAATCGTGGTTCTTCCAAAACAACGCATTTCATTATTTTTCCAATGTCTATTGACCACGTGGTGTATTTTTATCTTCTTTCTTGTGACGTACTCTTGCACATACTTGCTAATTTGTACTTTAATTTCACATGCGCCCATACGCGTTCTGCTATGCATAAATATATGTTCATAACATAATATATATCTATCTATCTATCTATATATATATATATATACGTTATATATATATATATATATATATATATACGTTATCTATATATCTATAAAAGTGAAAGTGTCTGTCTGTCTGTCTGTCTGTCTGTGTACATTTCTTTACGCAATAACTTTCAATTTTCAGTCTACAGACTCGAAATTTGATATACAGGGTACTGAGATATGGGAAAATCTTTGTAATCCGTTTTCGACGAGAAATTTGGCTGTTAATGGGTCCAAGTTCAACAATTTGACCATTGAGAACTCTACCATACTCCTCCGATAATTTTGGGTATAAACAATTGAAATTTTAGATATAGGTTCCTTGGACATGGGTCTCACTTAATAACTTAGTTTGAGCCCAAAACAATAAATGTTAAGAGGTCATGATAGGAGTCAAAGTTAAAAGAAATGTGACCTCTACGGTCTCTACCAAATTACTCAGACAGTTTCTGGTTTAAACATTTGAAATTTTACATAAAGGGTATTCAGAGATGGGACAAGCTTTTTAATCAGTTTGGGTCGAAAATTTGAGCTATCAATATATAAATGTATGTATGTATGTTTACATATCTGCCTAAAACTTTCTACAGAGGCGATGGTTTTTTAAAAGATCAGTATCGTTTGAAGCTCGACCCTACAGACCAAAAATACCGAAAAATTGGCTAAAAACATTAATTTCTTCACCCTCAACTGGGCACTTTTCTACAGGGAGGGGTTGCTTTTTTCGCCGATATTTTCAATTGTTTTTTTTTTTAATTAAAACCTACGTCACTCCCGTTTTTCCCCGTTCTTTTCCTCCTTCACGGTACGGGTTCGAGCCTGCCTTTCTACTACCACTTTTTTTGCTCAAGATACACCTCCAACCACCCGGGCAAGGCCGGGCTGAAATGCTAGTATATATATATATATATATATATATATATATATATATATATATATATATATATATATATATATATATAGTATGTTATGAACATCCATATATATATATATATATATATATATATATACATATATATAGTATGTTATGAACATCCATATATATATATATATATATATATATATATATATATATATATATATATATATGTTCATGACATGCTATATGCATATACATATATATATATATTTGTTTACATAATATGAATATATATATATATGTGTGTGTGTGTGTGTGTGTGTGTGTGTGTGTGTGTGTGTGTGTGTGTGTGTGTGTGTGTGTGTGTTTTAAAGTCTAGTCCTTAAAACCAACATCGGCCGATGATGTCTCCAGTTTCTTTTAAATATATATACTAAACGATACTCTGCACTGCCCGGTCTTAAAATACGCTTAAATATGGTATTTTGATTAATGCAGATTTCGTATTTAATATTATATTATATTGGACCCAATATATAGTAATGATTGAAAAATAAAAAAAATGACTCATGCGCCACCACCGAGAATCGAAATTAAAACGTTTAGCTTAAGATTTACTTTTTCCTTTGACATTAATGACTGTACTTTGAAGAGATGTTTGCTTCAAGGCTAAAAATTAAAACATGAACCAATAGCTATTACATCATGCATGCATATTCGTAATGCCGTCGTTCGACCTGCACTTGGCAAATTCCATTTTTTTAAATTTCACACAAACCAAATATAAAGTTTCGTATGGGTTCGAATGGAGTTCCATGTCTTTAGACCAAAATCTAACAGAGGAGTTTGGTAGGCAAAATTTTTTAAACAAATATATATATATATATATATATATATATATATATATATATACGCATACATGAATAGACAGATGTTTATGTTTACTAAAAACTTTTTACTCAAATATTACGCAATTATAAATCATGTAGAATATCTGCATGAATATAATTACACGTAATAATTAACTAAAGATGATGATTGTCATAAGAAAAACTAATAGGGAATTAATTAAAATGAATGGTTGAAGGAATATGCAAATTAACTAAATCTTTTGCAGATGAATGCAATTCCAGGACTCATATATAACAAACTTGTATTTTCTTTTTAAATAAATATAAGAACTGTTTTTTTTAATATGAATATCAATACACACAACAAAGTAGGAGTATAGATATTTACAGCTTACAACATAGCTCTTCTTGTGCACTGAGCACTTTTAAAGTAAATCATCGCTATATAATATAGCATATTAAAGTAAGACCGAAACATAATATATCATATCTCCTTATTGTATTATATGTTGGTTGGTTGCTTGCTTTCGTTTTACGGCATATCAACCCTTTTCAGGTCATTTAATGCCGAATCCAGTGATTTTGAAGAAAAAGTTTTTAATAGAATATATCTGTTTTGTTTTTCAAGTCATTTTCTATTTAACCCATAGTTGGGGTCCTAATGGGTGCTACCACTCTGGGTCAGAGTGGGCATGGGAGCAATGGCAATTTAGGGGTGGCTCCACACTCCTGAAAGCCCACAGGCTGGGGCTTCACCATCGGACATAGTTTAAAGTCATATCCAGGACTCTATATTATATGTAAATACATAATATATATATATATATATATATATATATATATATATATATATATATATGTATATATATACATATATATATATATAATCTTGCATCTATCTCTCACTTGTTTTCTGTTGTCTTTTTTTTTTCAATAAAATAAATAAGTGTTAAGCATTCATTTTTCTTTTGTAGGGTATTAAATAAAAAATGGAGGAAAAAGAAAAAAAAGCCGTGTCAAATAATTAATAATCTCAATATGACATGAATTAATAATATCAAGTTGTTTATGTAGGTTGCAGGGGTCAGCAAGTGCGGCACAACCTCGGCTAACGCATGACGCCATTTTGTTTTTTGTTGGCCTTTTTGGTTGGTTTGGTGTTTTTTTTTTTGTTATTGTTGTTGTTGTCTTTTTCATTCTTTTTATCTTCTTTGTGTCTCTCTCAAGCGAATTTTTTGTTCGTTTTTTTTTTCATCTGATGTTTAGTCATCTCCTCTGTGAAATTGACAGCCATAATGTTTATGGTTAAATAACAAACTTTATAGATTGCAGTTGGTTGGAGGCTGGACACCCATGGTCATCCTCTTATCTTTATATAAGCACTCACATATACCAACATCCAGGCCTTAACACAAAACTGACACCATATTAACAGACATACACATACACAGACATAAACACACACACACACACACACACACATATATATATATATAAATATATGTATATATATATATATATATATATATACAAACTAACCCACATCCCTCACCCACAAAATGTTCTTTTCTATATATATATATATATATATATATATATATATATATATATATATATGTATATATATATATACCTCTATAAATTTGGATTTTTTGTGTATTGATATTCATATTAACAAGGCCGATAGCCATTAGTTGCGTGCTCTCGTGTAATGAATGAATGCGTGAATGTAGGATTGCCATGAAATTCTTAAAGATAAACTAAAATGACCGAAAATGGGCTGAAATGACTTAAATAAATAAAAAGCAAATGACTTAGAATAACTTTAATGAACTTAAGAATGAATTGAATAACCTTAAGAATGACTTGAATGCTTAAAAAATAACTGGAATATTTCAAAAACAACTTGAATGATCTGGAGAATGACTTGAATAGCTTTGAGACTGACTGATTTTAAAGTGGGTGATCATTTTACATTAAATTAATACAGAAAAGTGATCCCCACTTTATATCACAATAAGTACAGCATGTAGTAAGAACAGATACTGCAGTTTGAGATAATAAATCCTTTATTAATGTTAAAAATACATTGAAAATCAACAATGAACAAAAAACTTAGGCACATGGCCAACTCAAAAGGGGGGATTGTGCTGGTCGTTGATCATCCTTGTCAGTCCAGAACTAAACAAAATCAAAAGTTTCTTCCAGCTAGTATCTTCTTTCACCCATAATACCGCATTCACTCTTTCATACTGGGGGACGTCCTACTTAACTCCCAATTTTAAAAAAAAAAAAGTTTTATTGACGTGTAAAAAAAAAAAAGATAACAATAAAATGGTACAATAATTCATTTGTGTCGAGGGCAGGGAAAGAAAAAAACAAAAGGTGATTAGTAGGACCTTCCCAACCCCGTTTAGTTGATAGACTGCCCGTTCCACTAGGTTTGTAAAAGGGACCTCGCTTCTGCGGATCAGTCTCTAAGTAGGGGATGCCCTCCAGATGCGGGTGAATGGAGAAAAGAAAATTTTGTGGGTGAGGGATGTGGGTTAGTTTGTATTTCTTTCTCTCCAAGATGTGTGAAATTTAGAGGAAGGGGTGAAAACAAAAATTGCAAATAGGAGCGGGTGGGGATCTTGGAGGCTTCCTAATCGGGGAGGGATGGGACACACACCCAGCAAGCTGAGAGGCTACTTGTTTAATTTTACTTTACGGAACTGCGGCTTCCACACCTAGGCGGGGAACACGTATTCAAATTTGGGTCATCTTTGTACACACAGACTTGCCACATGTATCCATCTTCTGTCAAATGCTGCGCGATGCAGCCTTCTTCTATCACATCTGATCTTCACCCGTAGTTGGTGTTTAAAGAAAGCGGTCAGATCCTGATCAGAAAAAGACAACCCCCCCGGCAACCTTGCGATATCCAAATCACCATTCTCGCCATGGCAAGGATCGTAACGTAGACCATTTGTCATTACCGATCCCACGGCGGCCTCACGTTGTCAACGACATTGGATACGGTAATCGGGCGAGGATGCTCAGGCTCGATGCGAGTCGTCACTTTGCTGACATACAATCAGTACCAGCGGAGTTCGCGGCAATCGAAGAAAATGTAATCAGTCGTTTCTACGGCCATTGTCCCACAACGGGGACAATCAGGTGACTCCAAAAACCCGGAACTGCATTGTATGTTGTTGAGTAGAAATGCATTTTAGGCCAATCGCCAGGTCAGAGAGAACTCTGAATTGTTCAGATGACTCGAACCTGGCGCCAAGCTCCACGCGGAGCGGATCTTACTCTGCTGCCAACCCAAACACGCGAATAGTGGATGGTCGGCGGCCACCTTCCCTAAATCCCTGTGGAGTTCCCTACGGGTAGCAGTCACAAGGTCGCTGGACCTTGGTAGTCATTTTAGCACGGCTCGGCACTTTCATGTAGGCAGATTCTCCCCGTGGCCTGCGACGGCTCTCGATAGAAGAGTCGAGAAGGAGGTCGGGGAAGGCGGCAGTAACCAAGGGGTGCCACGGTTGGTCATCTTGCATATAGTGGTTCAGGAAGGCCAGCCTTTTAGCGTCTCAATAACACTTAAAGTCCGGCATTCCCACGCCTCCCTCACACGGACGTTGAATAAAGACCTGTCTGCTCACCCAGTGTCTTCCTCTGTCTCAAAGAAGCAAGGACAAGAGTTTGATGAGAGCTGTTAGGTGTTGTGCAGGCAGGGGAAGTACGGCCAGTTGGTAAAAGATGAGAGGAAAGACATAAGTGGTGCACATCTCGGCTCTACCCTTTAAGGAAAGTTCATAGGAAGCCACGAATTGACTGCAGCCTCCACCTTTGACCGTATCTCCAACCAATTTTTGTCACGCTGGAGACCCAGTCCGAACCACATGCCGATGATACAAACCGGGCCATCCATCCAGCTGAAGGGCGCCGGGAGGTTTGTGTTGCCACTCCAGGCGCCCAACCGCAGTCCTACCAACTTGCTGTGGTTTATCTTGATCCCTGTAATCCTTTCGTACCGAGCGAGCGCCTCCAACATGATCTCGATGTCTCTGAAGCTCGACACAAAGACCGTGACATCATCGGTGAACGCAAATACCTTGGCGGCTGAGCCACCGGGTATTGCAATTCTGCGCAGGGCCGAATTTGCCTCCCCATGTTTCAGCTTGTGGAGCAGGGGCTTCAAAGCCAGGACATAGAGCAAGGGCGACAGATGACAACCCTGACAAACCGACCAAGAGATAACAAAGGGTTTCGAGCGCTTTTTGTTGACTTGCACGACGGCTGTGGGCTGTAGATACACCATGGAGATCCACTTGCAGAAGTCCAGTTTAAAACCGGCGGCCTCTAAGACAGATGCCAAGAAACGATGGTCGACCCTATCGAAAGCTTTGGACTGATCTAAGTTGATCAGCGCGGCTTCCGCGTCATCATCTATCCCTACCTCTAGGATCGTGCGTATCAGGTGTAAGTTGTTCTGAATCGATCTCCCCTTCACAGCGTAGTTCTGTTCCGGTTAAACCAACTCGTCGATAACAACCTGCAGCTGATTCGACAGAACCTTGGCCAAAATATTCAACTCTGTGTTTTTAGCAAATTTATGGGCCTGTAATTGTCTAACTCTTCCCCACCATGCTCGTCACCTTTCTTCAGCAATATGATCATTCTCTTGGTGACTTGCCCTGGGATGGATCCCTGAGCAAACCAATGGTTGAGCACATCCGTCAGAAGAGGCAGAAACATGGGCGACAGCCTCAAATACAGTTCGTATGCTAGACCATCGAGTCCCGGCGATCTGTCACAGCTGACCTGCTTCAGCGCAGTAAAAATCTCCCACTCCATCACCCGGCCCTCGCAACTAGCTGCTCTAGTCGCCTCGAGGCGGGGAGAGTCAGCTAAATAGTCGCTAAACTCAAGGACCGAAAGATCGGACTGCTGCGTAAAACGCTCCTCAAAATGTTCTCGAAATCCCTCGCAGATCTCCTGAGTCGATTCCAGGGTGCGTCCATCCGGATGTCTTACCTTTGCAATGTACTTGTCCGAGCCACACCTAGAAATTTCACGACGTGCGTCAGTGTTGGAGTTGACTGCTTCATTGCCTAAGCTTCTTTCTAAGCCTAGGTCTGACTACTTGACCTTCATAATGCTCGCTATTCTCACGCAGAAGCTCCTGCTTAGCTAGTTCCTGACTAATCTTATCACCCTCCCCTGTAACCAGGGCTAGTTTCTGCTCTAGCTTCTTCTTCGTCTTGGCCTTATCTAGTGTGAAGCGCTGGGCATACTTGACGGAGAAGGTTCTAATTTGAGCTTTTAGACCTACACACATCTTACTCTCGGTAACCGCCCCCACTAGTGCTTTTTGAATTAATTCTATTAGCTTCTCTTGGAAGTCTTGTATCTCCAGAAGGGAGGTGCTTAACTTCCAGTGAGCCACTAACTTAGGCCTATTTCCTAGCTTCAGCCGGGCCATAACTAGTTTATGGCCCGTCTGACCTAGCCAAGTGAACGTGGGACAAGATAAGAAGTCTACTTCGCCTCTCCTAACTAACATCCTGTCCAAGTAAGTGTTTGTATAGGAGGAAACGCTATTGTCCACGTTCACATCTTCTTCCCCTGATGTTCGGCCTGAAACCTGTCGACCAGACTGCATCTAGCCATCAGATCAGCCAGGCTGGACTCGCATCTCTCCGATCCTCTAGCATCGCCTCATACCTTATCTATCTCGGGATCTAAGATGGTGTTCCAATCCCCCATTAGCACTACCCGCTTCCGAAAATCTACAAACGCGTCAAGCTGATTGAAGAATGAGACCCTCTCACGAGCGGTGCTGGGCGCATGAACCGCAATCACCCGAAACACAGAATCTTTTACGACAACATCGGCCTGCCCATCGCATCCATATGAACAACGTCGACTGTCGCCGACAGGGTACGTTCAACCAGCGCGGATACTCCATTCTCCCGCGGGCTGCCATATGCTGAGAAAACCTCAAAATCTTGGGCTAGCACCTGACAGTCCACAGAGGAAATAAGTCTCCTGAATCGCAGCCACATCCACTCCCAGACAAGAGGTCGTGCCGGAGGCGAGCCGCCCAGCCCGATGATCTCAAGCCCCTCGCATTCAAACTAGCCAAATTCAAAGCCATGGTACCTACCTTAGGGTATGTCACACTCAGCTCCGAAGTCAGCCGGGGAGAGGACGCCGACGTTATGTGCCATGCTCAAGGTGGTCAGGTTTTTCATATCCTGACCTTCTCTCGCAATGCCGCCGACGTCCAAAGGATAAATTAATTTCATGACCCTGTAGAGTGACGGATGGACCAACACTGGGACCCTTCCCTTGTTTTGACAGTTCGTCAAGAGAAGGGCCATTTTTCTCAACCAGTTCGATTTCCGGAAACACCCCTTCAGCGGCCAGCAGCCTTGTCCACAGGTTGGTCTTGCAGGCCTCTGGAGTTCTGACAAAAGTTATTAGGAGCGAGGCGTCCGGGAAATTTGAGGGGATATTTACATATTTCCCCTCTATCTGTTTGTAATCGAGCAGACATTTAAAGTTTATATTATATATATATATATATATATATATGATTAGTTTTTTTGGAAAAAGAATTCCAGCAGAGTGCTCAATTAAAAGGAAAATCCAAATTTTAAGAGCGTACTTATATTTTGTGTACAGAAAGTTGTTAGTTGAGACAGGTCATTGGTACCGACATTGAAACCGACGGTACCAATGACCTGTCTCAACTAACAACTTTCTGTACACAAAATATATATATATATATATATATATATATATATATATGTATGTATGTATATATATATATATATATATATTAGTGATGAGATGATTCCAATATTTTCCCCGTTTTCGATAAAATTATCGATTCTGATTCCGATTCTTTATAAATCTCTAAATATAAAGAACTATAGAGTTGTTATTTTTTTTTTTTTCGATTACAACAAAAACACACGTTAAATGAGCAGATATTTTCTCAAATGTAAAAAGACAATTTTGGGGGCATACTCTATAGATTTTAGTTTTACTGGTTGTATAAAATTAATAAATATTTATTTTATCATTCCTCCTAGCAGTGAGAGATTTTGTTTTAAAGAAAATGAAATAAAAAAATAACAATTTAAAGAATCGTTTTTGGCATCGGAAAATAGGCACAATTTTTTTCGTTTCTAAAAAGTTCTGATGTTTCCGATGTCCGATTCCGAGTAAACGTCCCAATATATATATATATATATATATATTGTGTATATATATATATATTGTGTATATATATATATTGTGTATATATATATATATATATATATATATTGTGTATATATATATATATATATATATATATTGTGTATATATATATATATATATTGTGTATATTGTAGAAATAAATGTAGAGATTGTTTTTTAATTTACTTATATATATACATTTTTCCTAGTCACGTGGTAATTTGTTACAAGTTAGGTGGGCGGACTCTAGCTCCATATCACAACATTTGAAGGGACATGGCTGCCACCATTCGGAATTTCGAAGAATTATGGTAGAAAATACAAGAGTATTGCAGAGTGAGAGAAATGTAAATAGGCTAAGAATACTCGAAGCATTGTACATTAAAACAAAGAAGGCTCAAATAAATAATATTAGCTATGAGTGCAGCCGAAACGTTTTGAAATGTTTGGGATAAATGTTGGAAAATGTATATATGTGTTTCTATATATAAATGTGTTTAATATATGTAAAAAAAAAATTTTTTTAAAAGTCCGCCCACCTAACTTGTAACAAATTACCACGTGACTAGGAAAAAATGTATATATATAAGTAAATTAAAAAACAATCTCTACATTTATTTCTACAATATACACAATATATATATATATATATACACAATATATAGAGGATGATAGAAGTACTTCTGTCGAAAGCGCTCGCGATTATGGATCCAACATATACAATTTCGAGAAGACAAAAAGGACTATTCGGAGATTGGAGAAGATAAAAAGGAAAATTGTAAAACAGAATAATTCCGTGCTATTCAATAATATTTGTCTAAATATATATATATATATATATATATATATATATATATATATATATATATATATATATATATATATATATATATATGAAGTGCCTTTAATAGGTTTCCAAAGTTTTTTGCACAGGCATTTAAAATCATCGTAGACTCTTCAAAATTCATTATGTTATTGCTATACATCTTATGAGATAAGGTGATTGGCCAATGTTTATGACTTCAGGTTTAAATGAACAGCTATAGGAGGTGTTGGAATGCATCCTACTAAAGCCTGATTGTCACAGCTGGTAAATTTCAAAAATGCAGTCTAGATGTGAGGACTCTTTATAAGAACGATTTGCCGTAAAATTGTGTTTTAACGTTGGAAAATGTCACAGAAACGTGTGGGATGCTTTAGAGTGCTTTTGGACCATCTTACTTGAATTGAGAACCAATTTTTGAGTGGCATAAGAAATTCTAACAAGAGAGATGAGAGTGATGAGAGAAGTAGGAGTCAGAACACCAAAGCTGATTGGCCAAATAAAGAATTTCATGGATAAAGACCGTCGTGTGTCTATAGAAACAATAAGTGTACAATTTGATGTCAGTGTGGGAACTGTACACACAATTATTCGTGAGGAACTGAAGATGCGGAAGATTTGTGCGAAGTTTGTCTCAAGGATGCTCAGAGATGATCATACACTTTTTTTGATTAAGATGGGCATTAAGTCCTTCACCTTCCTGTGGTCCGGATTTTGCTCCCTGTGAATTTTTGGTTATTCTCTAAACTCAGAGGCTGTCATTATGAGATAATTGAGGAGATGAAAGAGGCTGTACAAGAATCATTTACACCTTCAAGAAGTTGTTGAAACTGCACAACAAGTGCATTGCAGCCGGAGGAGATTACTTCGAAGATGTCTAGAGTTTAATGCGTGTACTATCAATAAAAGTGGTCATACGAAAACAGTCTGGAAACTTGTTGAAAGCATCTAGTATATATGTTTGTTTACCATAAAATGTCAACATATAAACTATGTGCGCGCGCGGGTGCATGCGCGCGTGTATTGTGCGTGTGTGTCGGTTTGTGTGTGTGTACGACAGAGATGCTAAGACTTTGGTTCTAAAAAATTGCTATAAAGATCGGGTCGGTGGCTGGGCACAATAGTAGCGTGGGAGTAGAAAAGTGGGGGCGTTCAGACGTCAAGGACCATGACAAATCATGAGACGCTCCATTGTTGTTGGTTTCAATTAACCCTTAACCAAAAACAAAACAAAATAAAAAAAAGAAACGAAAATAAGATGTCGACGTTTGTCATTTTTTTTTAATCTTTTCTGTTGTCACGCAACATGTCAAAATTGTATTATCTATACTCGAATCAAGACACTTTTTGTTCTAAATATTCGCCTTTCGTGTTTTGTCGCCTTACATAAACATCCGATTCTAACGTTAGGGTTAAAGCTAGCTTTTATTTTTTTTATCTCTCTGATATTTATTGCAATAGATGTATTATATATATATATATATATATATATATATATATATATATATATATATATATGTGTGTGTGTGTGTGTGTGTGTGTGTGTGTGTGTGTGTGTGGTGGAACAATAAACTTTTAGTCCTAGAAAAGACCATATGATTGCATTTCCGTTTGATGAAAACCGGTTTTCTTTTCTTTTCTTTTTTTTCTTGCAGACCATCTACTAGTTTGCCAGTTGTGTACAAATCCCAAGAGCGATAAGAGCATTTTATCATGTCTGAACGTGACAAAATGTTCAATGAGCGAGATCGGAGATGCGCCGCTGTAAAGCTCATGCTCTATACCTATCCAAGTTATGACAACAGCCTGTTGCCTGCGCCCTCAAAATCCAAATCCAGACTGATCAACACTTGAGTGTACGGCTCAACGAAGTTTCCGGTCACGGTTATTGTCTTTGGTGTGGTTTCAAATGAGGGCCACATCATGCAACCTCACATCGTCGACGTCGGCTCAAAAGTCAACACCAATATTTATATATATGTATTTGTATATATATACTAGCAAAAGTACCCGTCGTTGAAAATGGACTCTGATTTATGAAAGTATGATAGCTTATGAAAAGGAAGGGTTTTAAAGAGATAGCTTCGAATTTGGGGGGGGTATCAAAACCAAAGCAAAATATGATGAAAGTAAACATAACATAGATAAACCTCATAATTTAGTATACCATACATGCTAACCGCCTAACAGTCATCACTAAACATCTATACATTTCTACCTCTGACATGCATCAGAGTTCATTCCTATCCAGTTTGTACTTAACAGCCAACGTAAGCACTCGGATGCAAAGCGATCTTCATTACATAACAATGCCTCTCCCTAGATGGTATTGCAACGAACAATACTAAACCAAATCCGATACTCCCTGTTATGCAAAACGCTCGATGACTCTTAAATGAAAACTGAAATTATCTCCCTTCAATAGTAGAAACACTAACGCAACTTCTATCTATTTGCATCTACTGAAAACTTGCCCAAATATCTATTTTACTTAATTATACATACGGAATACGCCATGAGTTAAAATGTACCTCCAGTTATACCCTTACTGTACTGCACCTACATCTTAACCCTCCTAAATCTAAATAGACAGTGACTGGGCAAAATTCTTAGCTCAAATCCTAATACCTACTCACACTATAACGTTATCCTATATCTAAACAAACATAAAGTAATGAAAGTAAATGTAAGGTAAAAGTCTTAATCCGCACTAACACTTTTCATACAAGCTTGCTCACATAACTGCTTCGATTGCATGTCCCTAAATCACTTTGAGGAGTGTAACTATTCATTATATATATAACCTCTACAAACTAACCCTGTAACATTAATTAACCACGCTGGGTCGCAGAAATACCTGGATTAGGACCCAGGCGCGGAGCAAACCCTCTCAGGGCTGATGGACCCAGTAGATCTTCCCAGATCACCCGTCTAGGAGAAGGAAAACTCTGAAACTAAACCAAAGGGGAGAAAGGCCATTCCAGCCTTGGATGACAACTTTCCTAGAGCTGGTGACTCAAACAAATTACCGGTCTGCAAATCTAAACTGCTTAAGGAGTAGATAGGCTCTGTCTATCGCCCGGCTTCCATACTCATTCTTTGCCTATTAGTCACGCGCAGAGACACTATCACAGTGAATCGACAAAACACTTAGTGGTAGATCTTGTTTCCTATCTAGGGCAAGGAATGCCGTTTCCCCAGTCCCGACACATCCCACCCCTCAAAACTGGGCACTTGGGAGTGCTTGAGTACCACACATGCCTGTGCAATTAGATTAGGGTGACCTTCTTCTGATGGTACCGGATTGACAGTTCCTGGCCGCTGTTTCCGACTGGTAGTACAGATGCCCTAACTCTTTGGTAGCGCTTAGAGCGACTGCTCCATCAACAGTTGTATAATATCGGGATGTTTGTAGTGCCATGTCGCGCATGGAAAGGGACCTTGCACTCATCCCCGATGAGCTTTCCTGAGGCCACAGTCCTAGTTGAAGAAAGGTCAGCTAATGGTCTACTTGTGTTGCATGTCTGATACCCTGCATAACCTCTTGTTCAGCTCCCCCTTACCTAACTGAAACTCTTTAAAAACATGATGACAGTACAATGAAAAAATAAGCTTAAACCAGGCCTAGGGACAAAAAAATCCAACTTGCCTCCTCCCTTGAGGCTTGTATTCACTAACATCCGTGGGCTTAGAACTAATTTAGCTGATGTTGAAGCATTTCTCCTAACAAATACTCCGGATATCTTAGCACTAAGCGAGACTAACCTAAACTCCTCCATCCCCTCTAACTACTTTAACATGCCTGGCTATCTCCCACTCTGCCGTAAGGACTCTGACAGACATATGCACGGACTTGAAGTCTACATTCGTAATACCCTCCACTTGACTAGAGAAACAAAACTTGAAACGGACGATCAAGCCTTTATGTGCTTTAGACTAAACATACAACATAACATTAGCGACTTTTATTTTGTCTACCGCTCTCCCTTGACCCAGGACTGCACCATAATAAACAAAGTCTCTGACAGCATAGACACAGCACTCTCCCTCGACACTAGCGCACAAGTACATGTATTTGGTGACTTTAATGTTCACCACAAAAATTGGCTTGGATTCTCTACTCACACAGATGCAGCGGGCAGCATAACACATAGCTTTTCTATATCTCACTCCCTATAACAAATGCTTACATTCCCAACCCGTTTCCCTGACTAGCAATAATAACATGCATCACTTCTAGATCTGTTTCTGACCACAGTTCCCGAGGATTGTATTACAAATGCTGACAGCCCTCTCGGGAACGCTGATCATGCAGTGATAATGGTCGAAATCGCCCTAAACTCTAGACCCAAAACTGAAGAGCCAGTGCCCAAAACAACGAGATATTATAAAAAGGCTGACTAGGAAGCCATTAGAGATCTTATCAGAGATGCCCCATGGGAAAATATTTTTCTCTTCCTGCTGAACAGTGCACAAATGAGACCACTGAATGCTTCAAAACAGCAATTGAAGCACATGTTCCCATGCGGAAATTTTATAGCAAGCCCCACTCTCCCCAATGGTTTACTTCTACTTGCGCAACTGCCATTGCTGAAAGGCAGCAAGCATACCGCAGTTTTTACCGACATAAGTCCACTTCAAACAGACAGAAGTATATAGAAGCTAGAAGGAAATAGCGACAGCCAAGAGAGAATTTACTGAAACCACTAAAAAACGCATCGAAGCACAAAAAATAGGAACTCGTGACTTCTGGAAAATCTACAACAGTGTAGTAAATAATGGGCAATCAACTATTTCCCCACTAGCCAACAATCACAAGGTTGTTTGCTCAGCAACCGACAAAGCTAATATGCTTGCCAGCCGGTTTGCCTCCAACTCCACACTGGACCCTTCCAACCACCCCCTGCCTGACCTTCCTTTGCGGACAGATGCCACGCTAGACGATCTAAAAATCACCCCTGCTCAGGTACATGCTATCATAAAAAACCTTGACACTTCAAAAGCATATGGACCTGATCTCATCCCAGCTGTGCTATTAAAAAAGTGGTCAGCCGAAGTAACTCCAGTTCTCTCCAAACTCGACAACAAATGCCTTAATGAATCATGCTTTCCAGGCTGTTGGAAAACTGCTTCTGTGGTACCAGTATTCAAGAATTCTCGTGAAAGAACTGACCTATCAAATTATCGCCCCATTAAGCTCCTCCCACTTCTCGCCAAAATATTTGAGACCATAATTAACCATGCTCTAGTCCGTCACCTTACAGATGCTAAACTTCTGACTGACAAACAATATGGATTTAGACAAGCCCGTTCCACCGCAGAAATCATCACTGTAATCTCTGAACGTATATACCATTCACTGGACAAAGCGGGGGAAGGCAGAGCGTTAGCTCTTGATATATCTAAGGCTTTTGACAGGGTATGGCATGAGGGTCTCCTCAGAAAAATTAAATCATACCGTATAACTGGTAGAATACTTAATATAATTAAATCCTTCTTAGATAAGAGAAAAATCCAGGTTGTCCTCGACGGTCGTACATCTAAACAGTGTGATATAAATGCGGGAGTGCCTCAGGGGTCTATCCTTGGATCTCTATTGTTCCTAATATTTATTAATGACCTCCCCGACAAAACTGCCTCTGAGATGGGTATATATGCTGATCACACCACACTCTATAACAGGCATGACAAGAAAACAAATGAACACATGACTAAAAAATGGCAAAAACACTAGAGGATGACCTCCGATCTGTAGTGGAATGGGAACATTCAATGCTGCCAAGACTAACCTGGTTTCCTTCAATAATTACAAGAAACCCTCTCTGCCACCAATAGCAATGGCCAGTGACTCCCTATCTAAGAGTACATCTTTCAAACTGCTTGGCCTAACGTTCACAGGAAACATGAGTTGGAACAATTACATTGAAAACATTGCCAGAGCCGCTGCGAAGAAGGTAGGCTCTCTCTACCGTGCTAGAAAACTACTGACACCTAAAAGTATCCTATACCTCTATAAGGCCACCATTCGCCCACGTATGGAGTATTGCTGTCACATTTGGTCTGGCGCATCTGCTGCTAGTCTCTCGCTCCTAGACAAGGTCCAAAAGAGAGTCGCCAATCTGATAGGCCCTGAACTGGCATCTAAGGTTCAGCTTCTGTCCCATCGACGAAACGTTGCATCCCTCTGCCTGTTCTACAAGTATTTTAATGGTGAATGCTCTGACGAACTGCAGACACTAGTGCCCCCACGACGTAAATACCCCCGACAAACCCGACAAGCAGCTAAATCCCACCCCTTCACAGTAGAGATCCCTAGATGCAAGAGACCCTTTTACTCCAGTAGTTTCTTCCCCAGAACCGCTAGACTCTGGAATTCCATTCCAGGTCCCTGCTTCCCCAACTGTACTGACATGCAAAAGTTCAAGTGTAACGTGAACCGACATCTTGCCGCCCAAATCCCTACATAGTGCCCCAATAGTTGCTGCCCGTGATAGTAGCCCCCTACACCAAAGTGGCATAATGAGCCTTGTCTGGGGTGAAAATGTAATAAAAAGAAGAAAAAAAACTGGATATGCTGAAGAGTGTGGTGACCTCCTGCTACAAACGGAAATGGAATCATGTCCTCTTTTCTAAGGTGTCAATTTTATCGTTCCACCCTGGTAAGTTGAAGACAGCTGAAGGCAGATTATGGCTCAGTTCAGATGAGGAGATGAAACGATACACCGTAGACAAAAATTCCATTGACAAATAACTAAAATTTAGAGTGTCTTTTCCCATGATGGAAAAAATAGCTTTATCGATGATAGATAAATTAAAATAACGGTTTCGATTATTGATTATCGGTAATTATCAGGGGCATTCTGAGACAAAACTTAACTAAAATAACTCCCAGACTTATACACTAAATTCTGTAAATTTTAAAGAAAACCTGTTCAGCCGTTTCGGAATCTATAAGGAACGAACGCACACACACACACACAGATAAAGTTGCATTTATATAATTGTAGAGATTTTTCAAATACATTTTTTTCTTATATTTTATTTAAATAAATCTCTTCACAATAGAAATACTGAAGAACAATAAAAGTGAAGAAACTGATTTGCTTTTTTTATCGCTTCCGGTAGCGCTAAGCCGGAAATTAAGAAGGACTTTAGCTGGCTATACTCGCGGAAGTGAGTTTTACGAACGTTTATGGACAGTCTTGGGTTTATAATAGTTGAAGACAGTGTCCAGTATGTGGTAGTTGAATGTAGGTGGTTGATCATACCAGATTTGGAAAAGTTTTAAGAGGTCGAAATAAGGAGATTAATTGATCAACCAATAGATGAGCATGGACGCCATAGACGACTAATATATGGATGTTGATGCGTAGAGAGTGTTTTTTCACGATACTGCTGAAAATGAGGTTTGTAGAATGACAATAGGGAGGAGCTATTTTACCAAACAGCTAATTAACAAACACAAAGGCCATCTGGAATAGGATTGTTAATCAGGGAGTAGCGCTAATTGAGACACACGAACCCAGAATACAATTGCTATCTGCAGAGTTTGTGGGGTTTTTTGTGTTTGATTTATTTGCATTCTTTTATACCACCGATTTAAAAGACGACGATACAACCAGAATAGAAGATGAAATCGAAAAAAACTATGGCACAAAGCGTTAGGTCGACAATTGTTGGAAGAGGGTATATTGTTTCGGGAATCTCCAACCAGCGCGCTCCTAAAATAAAGATGACGGAAATAGATAGAGTTGATTGAAATACGGAACGGAACGAAGTCACTGAGCATGAAACGAAATACGAAACCATATTGAAATATTTTATTTAAAATAATCCTGTTAGGCTTAACATTTCTCGTGTTATCACTAGGGCTATGACAAGGGAATATTCTTTTTATTATTTTAACTAGCGGGGGTACCCGGCGTTGCCCGAGTGTTTGTTTCCGGGACGGGGGGGGGTTTTAAAAAATGTTATGGTAGGTAAGTAGGAAGGATCAAACCCGGAGTCATGAGTAAAAGTAGGAAAATAAAGTGTGAAAAAAAAAACAAAAAAAAGATCTGCAACGTTAACAGTTCGGCCACCAAGAAAAGTCCATTCCAGTTGTTTAGGAAAAAAAAAAACGACTACGGTAGGTCGGCGCGAACGTGAAAATATAAGTTGAATTGTCCAGCACGTTAACCACTACGCCACAGAGCACTGCAACTTAGTTTAGTGATTTTAAATAACTTCACATGAAAGAACTACGAAGCCAAACCGGTGTTCTCTTCTCAACTGTTCCTTGTGAACGATCCCCAAACGGTGTTAAGTCGTGGCAGGGGGAGGAGGAATTTATTAGAGAGAAAATATTTTACCACTTCCATTGATCTTAACCGATTTTGGCCGTGACTTCTCAGCAGAAAAAGTATAGAAATCTAAGATTATCGAGGAATTTGAGAAATAATAAGCCTATAACACACCTCAGATATTGTTCTGCCGTTTGTGCATATTATATTTGCATGAAATATCTTGATTTTTTAATCCTATTAAGGTCAAAATTAGACAGGAAAAAATGAGTTCATTTTATTTATATAGAATAGAAGATAGAAGAAGAAAAGACTATCGAGTATATATCAGTTAATATATCAGTTAATATCTTACATGTTTTTTAGATGGACTGATGCGGTTCTCTGTTACTTAAATGTGTATAACTCTGTCGGATATATACTGGAGAGTCAAAACAACGTTAAGAATATTCTGTTGGCATAGTCCTACGCAATAACTTTGTCAAATTTTAAGTCTACAGACTCGAAATTTGATATACAGGGTACTTAGATTTGGGAAACACTAACAAACATAATAAACTTATGCTTTTTTATATTTTTTAAAATAAAGTGTTTTAGTTATAACACTGCTACTGTCATTGCTTATTTTTTCCTTTTGGAATTATTTGGTGCAATAATGAAGAAGGGGTTGTAATTCACTTGAAGGTAGAAACCTTATTTTATAATAAATCCATGTGATAAAACTTGTGAAAGACATTCTATCTAAGAATTAAAAATATATTTTAAAAAACTTGAGGTGCGTAGGTAACGCGAGAATAAAGTCAAGAATAAGAGAGTTCAATAGAAACGTTGTTTTTATTTGAATATAATAAAATATGCATCAAGTGCGCTTGAAACCAAATCACAACGTAATATTAGGAAAATAAACAAATATGTTACTTGTTTGAAATTTATTACAAATATATTTCGGAGGTATACTCCATCTTCAGTATGTTGTTTTGTTTCTTTTTTTTTCTTATATTTGCTTATTTCCTAATATTACGTTGTGATTTTGTTTCGAGCGTATTTGATGCGTATTTCGTTTTATTCAAATTAAAACAACGTTTCTATTGAACTCTTTCATTCTTGACTTCATTCTTGCGTTACCTACGCACAGTTCAAACATTTCAAAATACAACAGCCAGATACAACGCGCGGCTCTATAAAACATACTTCCTTCTCCAAATTTACAGCATGGCAAGGAAGAAAAAAAAACACACACACTAAAGATGAAGTCTACCTCCGAAATATATTTGTGATCAATTTCAAACAAGTAAAAGATTTGTTTATTTTCCTAATATTACGTTGTGATTTGGTTTCAAGCGCACTTGATGCGTATTTTATTTTATAATAATTTATCGTTTCAGAAAATGATAAAACTAAATTATATTTTTAAATAAAATATTTTATCTGAATAGATTTGAAATTATTAAGAAAAATATTTTCAGATATGTAAAAAACAAAAAAAAAACATGGATATTTCTATATAGTTTCGTATTTCGTTTCATGCTTAGTGACTTCTGTACAGTATCTACATCAACCGTATCCATTTCCACCATCTTTATTTTGGAAGCGTGCTGGTTGGAGATTGCCATAGTTTCACAGATATATTTATAAAAATATACCCAATGAAAACTAGTTAATATGCAAACCGATCGTATAAAAAAATCTTATGTAGAGTTTTGGCATAAAAGTATTAAATGTGGTTGACATGCGGTAAAACCAGAGAGCCAAACAACCAACCTTATGAAGATTCAAACCATTTTTCTCATCACGTCTTAAATTTCCCTACCAGAAGCCTCCAGTCCAACCTTTACCATCAAGATAATATTTACGCCATGTTTCGATATAAGATTTTCTCTCCATTACTCGATTATACATGCATGGAACCTCTTCCAATCCACTGCAGATATCTCTCCCATCACAAAGTTAACAATAATCCATCTGTTAGCATAGGGATTATTTTTTCTCCTGATTTTCAAACGCGGAGGTAGCGACGGGTGTTTGTCTTCGTTTCAACCATGCCCCCTACCACCAAGATATTAAGTAAAACACAAATCACTGATCGTCTAACGATTTTGATAGTGGCCCTTGTTTGCATTCGATACAGACCTCGGATTATTTTTCAGCGTTTTGTTGTTCTTCCATTATGGAGAGGATCGCACCAAGACTCGCTTTCAATTTAGAAAACGCCGCTTAATGGAATTAGCGCCTTTTTCTGTCAATAAAGCGACCGCCATTTTGTTGTGTGGGTTCGCGCGCTTCTTCAGCCATCTTCGCTTGCAGACATGTTCAATTAGTCTACTCATATCAGCGAGAGGCTCGGTCCATCATTCTATCAACTTATTCTGACAGGTTTAAGCTTAAACTGCTGTATATTTTTTACCCTACGCCAATAAGTAGTGATTATGTTAGCTAGTGTGAATTTTAAACAAGATGACATTAGTGCATCTCAGAAAAAGCTTACATCTGTAAATAAATTCCGGAACACAAAAAGCAAACGGTTCTCCGGGTTGCATGGAAGATGGGTAACAAGGCTGGGTTAATAGGTCAAACGCGCTAGAAAAGCAGATGTCGAACGATATAATGTATCGGGTGACGTCATATATTTGGGGTTTCTAGTTCAGTCACACGTTGAAAGTATGCGAAAGGGACACTTATTAAGACTAGGTTAAGATAGACTAAGAAGTGAATAATTAATGTGGTCTCTCTCCATACGTAAATTCTCTCTCACAATAAAACCTTTAAAACTCAGCTAATTCTCTTGCGTTATTCATGAATGAGAAGTTTGTTTTGCTTTAAACAAAAAAGTACGATAACAGGCACACATGAAAGAAGCGACGATGCAGTGAATAAAAGACCAGCATATAAGCACTCGTACACGTATGTATACAAAAGACTTCATTCATTTGATTTGGTCTTTGATCGCTCACCAGCAAGAACGTCCGTGCTCGATCTAAAGTTGACGTCATGTGTGCAAAGTTCTCAACGATGAAAATTTACCTGTGCAATTTGATTTTAACTTTTAAGAAAAAAGATAACAAAAACAGCATTTAATAAGTTATAAAAAAAAAACGTACAAAATAAAAAAAAACCCTATTTTCAAAATTAAAACTGTTCAAGGGCTATGAAGATGGAAGTGATGCTACTAAAACAAGCAAACTTTTGTGACCAAAAGTTCATTTCTCTACATAGTAACCATCGTGTTCAATGCATTTTTTTACCAACGATAAATAAGAATTGTGCATGGGTATCTGGAGCGCGCTTTATCATACAAGAGTCGTTCCAAAAATAACCCTCCTCGTTCTTAAACTTAAAAAGTTGAAGAGCTACCAACGCGGAATTGCTACCATTAAAACAAGTGACTTTTTGTGTTCCGGAATTTATATTTCTGCATAGTCACCATCATTCTCAATGCACATTTACCAGCGATAAACCATGGCTGTGCATAAGCGTATGGAGTGTGCTTTGTCATAAGAAAGTCGTTCCAAAAGTAAAGATTTTATTCTATTTTTTAATCTAAAAACGTTGAAGAGCTACAAACACGGGAATGGTGCCATTAAAACAAGTGACCTTTTATGCTTAAGAATTTATTTTTCTATATAGTCAAGACCATTCTCATTGCATTTTTTCCAGGGATTAATGATGGCTATATAAACGTATGCAAGCGTTTGAAGTACACTTTATCATGCCAGGATCGCTCTAAAAGTTAAAAAAAAAAAATTCATATTTTTTTAACTCAAAATGTTGAAGAGTCACGAAGACAGGGTACTTATGTACTTTTGCTACGGTGCTGAAATAATAACATTATCGTTTTAAAAGCCATTTTTAACATGGGGAGGGGAGGGTTCTTTGTAACTATTCTGTGCTTCAACGCAACAATTTAAGGCGCTTCTACACTATTGGGATGAGATTTTGTAGTCGATAAATGGAGTTTTCAGATAAAAAAAATGTTTTCAACAGATTTTTCTTTTTGTCAATTCTAATAAGTTACAATGGTAGCCTCAACATAATGCAACTTTAATCGTGGTAGCAGTTGAAAAATTGCCGCCATCTTACTTAAATCGAAACGAAAATTACCTTACTTTTGAACTCACCTGCGTCTTAAGATCGTTTTCATCAATTTCTATTTTTTTTATTTTCTTTAATAAATCATTTTCTACATTATCGATTTTCATAGTTTTTGGATAAAATTATTTTAAGAATACGAATAATACGTAGATACCATTGTTTTCATGTGAAATTCAGTATTTCGATTTCCGAAATCTCGACCCAATAGTGTAGAACCGCCCAATTTAATGAAAAAAAAGATATAGTAAAACTTTAATTTAGCCTGTAAAAACTATTTAAAACTAACGCGTCATCAAAAGTGCATAAGCACCGAAGACAGGAGTAGTACCATTAAAACGAGCGATATTTTGTGCTCCAGAATTAATTTTTCTACATAGTTACCACAATTCACAATATATTTATGACAACTATGAATGACGGCTATACATGAGCGTCCAGAGCGCGCTTTGTCATACAAGAGCCGTTCCAAAATTAACCCTCCTCGTTTTTAAACTTAAAAAGTTGAAGAGCCAGGAAGACGGGATTAGTACCATTAAAACAAACGACCTTTTGTGCTCCAGAATTTATTTTTCTACAGAGTCACCACCATTCTTAATGCACTTTGGCTTGTTCTGTTTCTGTTCTCGAAATATAAAAAAATATCAAAGTTTCACAGCAAATCTCGACTACGTAAATGTTTTTTTGTTTTTTTTTTTACATAAACGAGACTAAGAAAAATAAAAAAAAAACCTGAAAGACTCAAAACTGTCGTAAAAGAATTAATAGCATGCCTATCTCAAAGAGACGCCAAACACAACTGTTTCGCTGACATTCACCATTATTATTTGTACCGGGTACTAAATATCTAGTATGCATTCTTTATATAAAAAAAAATTCTTAAATGATCTTTATTTGTTTTTAAAACAGGAATCACCACTTATCAAGGCCCGGAGGCAACTAAGGGATAAGAGTTAATCGGTATACATTAGTCAATGTGATTATAGCGTAGTAAA